>NW_021136739.1:0-70130 GCF_004193835.3 Ostrinia furnacalis | reverse complement strand
AAACGATGGCTGATCAAAAGTGCAAGACAATGAATTAATTATTCCTTCTCTTCTGCAATTTCCTAAAATTTTCATACTTTCAAACTAGTTTGTTGAACTTTGATATTTTCTTTTGATAGCCTAACTATCCCTTGTGATAAGGAAAAAAACTAGATTGAAAAGTATCCTCATTTGTAGAAATGGCATGAGAAAAAGTAATCGCAGATGGCAATTTTCTAAAAATGCACAAAAACTTAAAAATCTTGAAAACGGTGATATTTTTACTGGGGTCAAAATTGGACGTTAGGGAGACCATGGCGAGGCCTATCGATGGTTACAGGGTTATCCATTGTTTTTGGGACACCCTGTATAATAGTAGGTAAACACTGCATGCGTTTATATAAACCAAACCATTCAAAGAAAGTAAGTACTTAGTCTAAAAACTGAATTGCAACGCAACGAGCAACCACAAGGCGGCTAGTGAGTGCCAAGATTGACAATAGTTAGCTAATTAATTAAGTTAGGTTATTTGGTTAATCTGACGACGGAATTTAGAAATATTTGTGCCAAACAAATTAACATCAGCGCTGAGATTATTATATGACTTACACAGTCTTGAAACAGGGGAGTTGGATCCTGATACAGTTTTACGGTAAGGAGGGCATAGCAGTTTAATATGGTACCTTGGGTATCTGTGAGGGATTTTAAGTTTAAATTTAGAAAGTAGATTGGGGCTATCAACCTTACAGTTTAAAATTCTGAACAAAAAAGTTAAATCATGGGTAGATCTACTAGTCCAGTAGAATTAGCTTTTAAATCGGAAATAATTCCTACAAAAGATTTTATTGTTTTAATGGCTTCATTGGTTGCTCATTAAGACTCTCCTAAGTTTTCGACTTCGACGGAGTTGTGCTTAAGTGGTGGGGGCCCCCGAAAGAGGCACTTTTTCGGTTTTCCGGTTATACCGCGTAAAGGACTTACCCTATCAAAAAGTGGTCTTCATGACGGTTGAAGGGCACTTAATCCTGCATTGAATAAGACCAAATTCATATGTTTTGGACAAACCGTCCAAAAAACTGGCACGCGTCCGTCCTCCGTAAGCGCCACCGCGCGACTGATTGAGATTGTCCAAGCCGTCATGGGCGATTTTTTCCACATTTTTTAACATAGTAACTAAATAAGACGCAATATAAAAATTTCATCCGTTAAAAGCCCTCAAGTTATTTCTGAACTTTAGTTTAGTAAAAGATTCAGAATCTCAAATCGCTTATTTTAAAAATAAAACCATTATTAGAAAACGAATAGAGGTAACTTTGGGAATTTATTCTATCGAGTCAACTTCATCAAATCGTGTTTCCATCCGTTAATAGCCCTAGAAAATATCCTCAACTATGCTCAAAAAAAATCTTAGCCTTTTATTTTACTGTTTAGTACCTCAAAAATGAAAAATGAAAACCTCATTTTCGCCATTTTCTCTGTTACCCGGCCTTAATATTACAAAATATTGGACACATATATTTTTATTTGTCAATCTAACAAATAATTACATAGATATGGTGCGTTGAAGTTCCGCACGACGTCACAACGTGCGGCACTTTTATGCACGCATTGACGTCACGGGCCTCTTCTAATGAACTTTGGCGCGCTTTATCTCTTTAAATTTTCATTAGTTTGAAAAAGTGAAATTCGTGTAGAGTATTTTTTGATAAGTTAACTGACGGACTAATTAAAACTCTTGCTTTTTGACCCAGGAAACATCCCTAAATCTAATTCCACTTCATTTATCATCATCATCTCAGCCATAGGACGTCCAATGCTGAACATAGACCTCCCCCAATGCTTTCCATGTTGCCCGGTTGGTAGCGGCCTGCGTCCAGTGCCTTCCTGCTACCTTTACGATGTCGTCGGTCCACCTTGTAGGTGGACGTCCCACGCTGCGTTTTCCGGTACGCTGCCTCCACTACAGAATCTTGCTGCCCCATCGGCCGTCAGTTCTGCGTACTATGTGCCCTGCCCATTGCCACTTCAGCTTGCTAGTCCGTCGGTGTCATAAATACACTCGACATCAAATAAATCCCACCTCCCGCGACAAGCATTTTCAAACGTATGCTTTCCCACTTCCCACCAATATTGGCACCATTTGAAAGCCTAGTTCTAACCATCATTTCATTAAAGGAAAGGTTTTTACCCCAAAAATGTGTCTTTAGAAGGATCCAGAGTCACTTCTTCAAAAAATAGGTAGTTACGCTAGAGCCAACTTTTATGGCTATAAAACTGTTAAGTTGGAATAAATCGCTATCCATCTGTTAAAGAGGACACGTGAGATCATTATTTGGTTTTATGACCAAAAAAAATTGGTCTAATTGATCCCATAGGTAGGCCCAAAGTGAGGTATTTTTTCAAGTCACATTTATGGTATATGTTAATCATTTATTAAGAAATTAAATGTGTTTTTCTTTAAGGATATTTATTGGGCTTTCAAATAACACCAATATTGTTGGGGCACCATGATTGTGTCAGAAGAAAATCGTTAAAGTTCGCGTCGCGGAAGGTGCGGTTTATTTGATGTTGAAAGGTATAAAAACCAAAACTCACCACACCCGATCACATTCACAAACGCGTCCTTCTCCGCTTCCTTGGCCCTGTTCTCCGCTTCAAGCAGTGCGCTCTCCGCTAGCACGCTTATCCGCTTATAGTATACTTCATTGTCGAACACTACTGTATCGCCGATAGGGATGTACCGGTCCGTATATTGCTTCTCTTCCGATTTCGTTTCTATTGTTACGTACGAGATTAGTTCTTCGTAGGTTACGCTGTGCACCTGAGTGAAAAAGAATACAAATTTTAATTAAGAATCATTAGAATGCTCAGTGTCTAAAGCCCGGTCCGTGAGCACGTAGAATTTTGTCCAATGACCCCTAGCTACCCATCCTTATCGCTCGCGCGTAATTATATTGCTGTCGCGACTGTGCGACGCGCGTCCGCAATGAGTGTGCGAGCGCGACAGCAACATAATTACGCGCGAGCGATAAGGATGGGTAGCTAGGGGTCATTGGACAAAATTCTACGTGCTCACGGACCAGACTATAGTGTTGAGACACTACAGTTATTAAGTTATCGATAGATTACATGATGATGATGATTGATTCTACGCTATTAGATGGTCTAAGGTAGTGTTCTTGAGATAATTATGTAGATAATACTATCGATATTACTGATACTCTAGCTAGATACAATCAAACTATCGATATCTTTTCCTTTTCTGACCTGTGGGTCTAGACAAAGTGCAAATTTTAATCGCAAACCAGTCGAAAAGTGGTCGAAAAGCCCCTTTTTTGTATGGAGTTTTGACGGATTCGATTTTCGATTCGATCAAAAAGTGCGTTTTATCTAGGGGGGCTGATAACTATCGATAGTTAAGAATAAACAATTATTCTATTCTATTCTATGAAGTAGTATATTTATTTATTTGATCACCAACAAGGTTACATTGTAGCATTATCGATATATCGATAAATAGGTAACTATAAATAGTAGTATATCGATGGTCGATACTTATGACAGTCCTGATGTTATCGATATCGATTTTCGAAGTCACTACTCACCTGATAGAATTCTGCCCACATTTGCCGCCACATATGCCTGGCCGACTGGTTATTCCGAACGTAAGTAGTCTTCAATACATTGAGGCAAGTTGTCGGCGTGACCTCTTCACCATAACCATTCTCTAGGCGGTTCTGCTGTTCAGTTATGACGATATCTTCGTAATCCATGCGGTTGGTACGCTCGAAACGAGCGCCTATTTGTCCTGGAATTAATTTAATTAAAATTAATTGGAAGAATTCTAGTGCGAAACTTTTTTGAAATAGAGTTCGTTCGTTCGTTTCAGCCAAATGACGTCCACTGCTGGACAAAGGCCTCCTCCAAAGTTTTCCACAATGCACGGTCCTGCGCTGCCCGCATCCAGGCTCTTCCCGCGACCTTTACCAGATCGTCGGTCCACCTAGTAGGAAATACGAGTTGCTAATCGATAATCGACTATCATAAAATATCGATACTCTAAGTCTACGTCATATCAATAGTATCGATAGCCTTTCGACACTATCGAATCAATTAATGGTATGTCAATTTGGTAATCCTACTAATATTATAAAGGCAAAAGTTTGGATGTCTGGATGTTTGTTACTCTTTTACGCAAAAACTACTGAACGGATTTTGATGAAACTTTACAGTATTATTGTGTATAATCCCGAATAACATATAGGTTATAATTTATGACGAAACTAAATTTCACGCGGGTGAAGCCGCGGGCAATAGCTAGTAGAAAATAAAATGACTATCGATAGTTCACCTCGAAAACTATCGATACTCAGGCATCACTACATTTTTTTATAGCCTTACCCACAATAACAGCGTGTGTCTCCGCATCATCATCGCTCTCGACCCCTTCATTATGCCTGGACCCATTGTTGATGCATTCCGTAGGGCTGCTAACGTATACAAAGGCCGATAACTTCATCTCATCGTAGCTTAGACAGTTTTCTAACAGTAGCGGTGGCTTCTGTTGTAATGTGCCCACTGATTCCCAGCCGTCTTCGCTGTAAGGTATTAGAAATTAATTAAAACATATCAAAGTTAGTTGTTTTCCGCAAAAGCGCTTTTACAAATTAGACTACAAAAAAAGATATTATAAATCTTTGCATTTCTTGCTTAGCAGCATTCAGCAATATACTAGAACACAATAACATTCACATTTGTTCAAAAATAGAGCCATTTACAACTAAACAATAACTTTGATATTGTCATTCTGATGATCACTGAATAGGGATGTTATGGATAATGTAGTTTCGGTTATGGATACGGTTACGGATATAGGAATAATATTATACCGGTTTCGGTTACGGATATCTGTGCTTTAGAATGCAATTTGTAATAGTTGTCCAATACGGTTCATTCATGGTCGCACACTTTACATCGAATAAAAAGTAATAAAAAAATTAAAATTGATACTTAGATGGCATTATAAAGGTAAATCAGGCTGTTTTGCCTTTATTAAACCTAATGCTATACAAAAAACAATTTAAACTGCCTACATCCGAAACTATATGAAACTTTTGAATCGGTTACAGTTACGGTTTTGGATATTTTTTTATTTCGGATATCCGAAAGTTTCGGTTACGGTTACGGATATCCATAACCTCCCTGCTGTCCACCATGTCTCTTTAAACACTAGACATTAGCGAAACCAGTGTGCTTCCAAATACGCACTACTGAAACCATTAAATATAAATAATAACTTAGGATGTATTCCTTTAATCATATTTCATTATAACAAAGGATATTATCCTTTGGAAATACAAACTGTGGTATCTTACTTGAATTACTTGTTATTACAAGGTGTGATTTTACAATCAAAATGTAAATAAAAGAACTAATACCACTCACCTTTCTTGTCCGGTGACCAGTTTGTAGGTATCTTCTGGGCCCATGAAGACAGCCGCTCGCTTCTTCAGTAGCCTGTCGATCAGTTCTGGCACGGTCATGTCTTTGTAGAAGGCCTTCTCTATGCTCGAACCGAACTCTCTGGAATAATTAAGAAAATAATTTATTACATCATCATCAGTGGGTCTAGACAAAGGGCAAATAATAATCGCAAACCAGTCGAAAAGTGGTCGAAAAGCCTTTTTTTGTATGGAATTTTGACGTATTCGATTTTCTATTTGATCAAAAAGTGCATTTTGTCTAGGGAAGCAGGGTCTTTAGTCTCCACTGCAGGATTACATCCATCTTTGATTGACTAGAGACAAACGCAGAAAAGTTTTCGAGTGGCGATCACAAGACGCGGTGGAAAGGCCTCTCACTAGGTGGACCGACGATCTGGTGAAGGTCGCGGGAAGTACCTGGATGGGGGCAGTGCAGGACCGGTTGTTGTAAAAATTTTTGGGGGAGGCCTTTGTCCAGCTGTGGACCTCATTTGGCTGAAACAAACGAAATGGAAAATTTGGCCAATACTTCCCACGCTGGCCAAATGAATTGAGGAGGCTTGACGTTTGCATAGATATCTCTTAGTCGCACATTAACGATTTCCATGAGAAAAGTGACCCCATAGTCTTTCTGTGACAAGCCGAAATTAACGTGGGCGAAATCGCAGGAAATACCTAATAAAGTATCCTACTAATAATATATCCTACTATCCGGCTAATATTATAAATGCGAAAGTTTGGATGTCTGGATGTTTGTTACTCTTTCACGCAAAAACTACTGAACGGATTGTGTTGAAAGGACAATGTTCGTTCTCCATACATTGTTCGCCTAAGAACCAACAATTTTGACATATTACTACCCGAAAGCGAAATAATACGATTCTGTGTGTAAGAACAATGATTCCTGATGGACACTTGCCATAAAATTAATGATTAAGAATATTAAATCGCAGCGATTTTATATAATATGTCGTTTATGACAACATGGCGTCTAATGTATTAAGTGAATGTATGAACACCGATTCGCGAAAAATGTTTTGTATTGTCGTCACGCCGAGTCGCAGCCAAATAGTATAAAATAATAGAACAAGTTTTAGAAATACAACTCGGCATTCCACTTTTATAATATGCCCACATATTGCACGTAAATAAACAACATGAATCGTAGGTTGTTTCCACCCTTGTCATCTGACACATGAAATAAACAATCGTACAGGAGGGTACAAGGAAGAGAGGCAGCCACATTAGGTAACACAGAGTCGTTCAGGAGAGTGTCAGGAAGAGGTGCAGCAACCGCAGTTAAGGAACGGCTGGGACGAACAAGGATAAGCGAATCAAACTCGTGAGCCTTGTTAGGGTTACACTGATTAAGGCGACCCTTTACAAGGCTTGGAAGCATGTGGGTAACAAGCCATTGGACGTGGAGAGGGTCATTAATTATACGTATATTTTCTACTTTGCCGAACTTTAGCGCGAGAACAGTTTGTCCAAAACATATGAATTTGGTCTTATTCAATGCAGGATTAAGTGCCCTTTAACCGTCATGAAGACCACTTTTCGATAGGGTAAGTCCTTTACGCGGTATAACCGGAAAACCGAAAAAACGCCGCTTTCGGGGGCCCCCACCACTTAAGCACAACTCCGTCGAAGTCGAAAACTTAGGAGAGTCTTAATAGGCAACCAATGAAGCCATTAAAGCAAAAAAATCTTTTGTAGGAATTATTTCCGATTTAATCAATTTTTGTGTTTAATTCTACTGGCCTAACGTGCTTCTAGGGATTTTATTTTAAAGTGAGCAAGACGCTTTGTATAACTAGGAATCTTTTTTGTTATTTTTGCCGAGAAAGCCAGGTGGTTCAAAAATCTCTTTTGAACACGTTCAAGACGCACCTGCCGCCATATACAAAATCAAATCAAAATCAAAAATATTTATTCCCTGATCCATCGTGTACCGTGGCAACTCCAACAGCCTCCTGCAGAATGTCGCGGCGAGGTCGGACGTGGACAGTGCCATTATGCAGCACTGGACACGCGTCCATCTTACTAAAGACACCAAATTGTCGTTCTTTAATTATGTATAGGTTATTGTGTGAATCATAGTTTATAAGACGTTCGTTGCTAACACTTTTATGGGCTATGCCTGAAATAAATACCTTTTATTTTTTATTTTATTATTCAGTTTAGACCACAAGTGGCACTTATTTTTACTGTCTTCAAAAAGGAGGAGGTAAGCCGAAGCCAGTGCCAACGTGGCGAGGGTCATAAAACACGAGATTGGCAACGTTTAAAGCCCGGTCTGTGAGCATGTAGAATTTTACATACAAGAATTTTACGGCGCCCGCACACTCTGCGGGCGCGCGTCGCACAGTCGCGACAGCAATATAATTACGCGCGAGCGATAAGGATGGGTAGCTTGGGGTCATTGGACAAAATTCTATCTGCTTGGCGACGGGACTTTACCTCCATGATAGCCTGCATGGGCAGCACCAGTTCCTTGTACTGTTTGGCGAGCGTCATGCTCCGCAGCGAGTCAGCGCCGCCGACAAGCATATGCAGATGGTTGAGCGCGGTGATGGCAGCTGTCAGGTTCCACTTGGCGCAGTCCAGCTGCTTGATCTCCGCTGTGATCTCGCGGACCATGCTCTCGCTGCGTTCGGCCTTCTTGTTTATGTCTGCCACCTGGTAGGGATGAGTTAAGATATAGTTATTTTTTTTTATTATAGCTTTAAAAATCCACAGTTATTACAGTTATATTTAAAGTTAATTAAGTATTTCTATTGATTGTGGCCCCACTTGGGTAAAAGCCTCCTCCATCATTCATCAAGATATAGTTGCTGTTGGAATACTCTCCGATATTCCAGCAGCAGCCTTAAGTTCCCACTTTAGGGCTACTCTCAACCAAATTAACTGAATTTGAAACTAAAAACAACAGGACTCAATATTTTTTCAGTGTCACAGTGCCAAAATTTGTCAATGCAGATTTTGGTTTACATTTTCATTTCATTACATACATGGTTTACATATTTCAAGCCTATAAATCAGGCTTACGGTGAAAAAGAGCTAACCCACTCAAATATTTGGTCAAATTAGTCCTACAATAGGTTATGTTTTCACTATTTACTGATTATGCAACATAGAAAGGTTCATTGTTCATTGCTGGACAAAGAAGGGTTTGTTAGTTCGTTCATTCGTTTCAGCCGAAAGACGTCCACTGCTGGACAAAGGCCAAAGAAGGGTAACGGGTTAATATTGACTATAAAATAACTAGATACTCAACAATGCATTTTTTAAAGTCCGTACCTGCAGAGCCAACTCTCCGATGCAGCGTTGTGCATCAAGTAATGCCTTCTGTCCTGCCTCCCTTTGCTCAGCTTGAGCACGCACCAGGCGCCTGATGTCATGTTCCACGCCTAGAAGTACGAAGTTATAACGTTTAATATACTTGTCATGAGTTCTTCATGCTCGCAATCAAAAACTTAAAGCTATGAGAGTATTTACCTGATAGCCTAAATTCGCATCTCGCTGCGGCGCTCTCCACTCCAGACAGAGACTGCTCTGTCGGGAACACTCTGTTGATGTACGCCACAGCATCGAACTGAGAACAAATTAGGTAACTGACATCAAAAAGGGCACCAAAACACACACTTGGAAAAACCACATTCTGGTGCATTCATAAGATGTTGCAGGTACGTGTCATGTCTTTAACAATAATTTCCGTTTTTAGAAAGTGTTTTTAACTAGAAGGTATTCTAAAAACGTCATATTTTTAGGTAAATAGCAGAAAATGGAACCAACTTCGTCGCTGTCGAATTGCTCAGTTCCTCCCATCAACTCCTCGATGCGGCTCATCACAGAGCTTGGCAGATTGATCTGCACCTCTGGACCGCTATCTTTATCGTCAAGAATGTCCGTGGAATCCATTTTTCAAATAAATTTCAGCACAAAAACACAACACAAATTTCACGAAATCATGACTGAACTGTCAATGTCAACTTGTGACAGCTGATTGCAAATTAAAAAAAATGATAAAATGTTGCCATTATTGGAATAATTTAGCTGAGCTATGTCCGAGCTCACTTGTGAGCAAAAAAATTTGACGTATGGACGCGTTTCCACTACCCACAGCAAAGTTGTGGCTTCCGCTTCCGTTAGTGCAACGCAAAGTTTAAAATTCTTTTTTGTATCTGTCTTTTTTCGTGAAATTCAAGGACTGCGTATTTGAACAAATTAATAAATATCTATTCATAAATAGTGACTTTTCTCAAAACGTTAACTAGCATTATAGCACCGCTGCGTTATGGGCCCTTATTAAAAGTTTACATGGTACAGTGTGTGGCGACGCCACTACAAACTAGTGACCAACAGATGGCGCTGTCACTACTTCACTATGGCACACTCCGCCGCTCATACAAACCTGCATCGCGGTGACGGAGTTTTAGATCCTGCCAAGTATATATAGACAAACCAAGACCTTGGTCCCCGAGCAGAACACCCGCTCGGAAGGAAGCACTAACATCTAGCTTCCTTATTGTGGTTGAGCATCATATTCCACAAGTGCATACCGCGGAGCCTATTGAAACTACTGAAAGGCTCATGATGGCCTCATGAAAAAGGTCTTGAAGAATCAAGTTTGGTCAATATGATCAACACTGTCCAATGCTTACAGTGGTCAGTGATAAAGTCTCGTGTCGTCTCGGACTCTGGAAACGCGCGCTCTACAGCCAACTTGCGACTGCTCGCGGTGTGCGACGATCGTGTCTTGTTTTTTAGTCAACCGCAGCACCCGCCGACTTGCTGTCGTGTCGAAAAAATGTTCAACCTCGGTCCCTCGCACGCGTAAACCAGTGTTCAATTTAGTTAATTGTAAACAGTGTAAGTGCAGTGACACTACAATGGCTCGTCTCACCGAAGAGATGGTTATCGCTCGTTCGAAACAGTCGGATTTGTCTGCGATCAAAAAGTTGAACTGCTGGTGAGTTGAACTATTCTTTGTCCTATCACGATTTTGCTGGTGTAACTAATCTCTCAGCGAGGTATTCATGCCATTTTAGTCCAAAAGAAAGTTGGCCTTTGGTAATTTTGTGATATTACATTCTTCCTACAAGATCTTTGTAGATACAGCTACTGTGTTATTACTGCAGTTATTAAACTTAGTTTGCAGCGATCAGCCAACCATAACAAATAACTGAAGCAGTTCTTGCGTGGTTTTGTCGTTGGTGTCACATTTCCACAAGTTTTTATTGATATTGAGACTATAATAATATTCTTTATGTTAGCTTGATACCTATGTATCACATGTAAAGTGGAGATTGTAAACAAACCCATTTTTTTATAATAGAAACTTGTTTGCTTTGCAGTGTGACTATCTAGTAAGTATGTAATAGTTGTTTAATTAATTATTACAAGCGTAATTAACTTTTTTATTTCTAGAAAGTTCTTTAGAGATTTTTTTAAATGTACAAAATTATTACAATATCAAACATATTTTTGTTTAAATGTATACCATATGCTTCTATTGACTTGTACATTGAATCTGGATTTACTGGCAAACTTATCTTACAATGTTCCTTGCATCAAAACCTTATTTATTACATTATTTAGGTATCCACACAGAATTTAATAATGAAACTAAGCTATCAATGTTATACTATATTAAATATTAAGTTATTGTCAAGTTATTATGAAATAAACTAAAATATGTTAAATGAACTCTAACATACATAAAGACAGTACTTTGCTAAGTGCATTGCTCTTTCTAATAAGATTCCAGTAAGCTCCGTTTGATGCGATAATTCTTTTACCGGAGCTACCAATCCCTAGTGAGTCACTGTTATTGTAAGTTTTGTGTTTTTGTTTTGTTTGTGTTTTTGCAATGACTCAAATTATCAGGAATGGCAGTATGTTGTCAATAAGGTTGCAGGTTTATTACAATTTGATTAATGAAATCAACAACAATAAAGTTATTGTTGACAAAAGTTCAGGAATGAAATACTAAATAAATAGGTATTTCCAAATTTAGATGATCTTATCATGGCAACATGACGCCCTCTGCCCCATCTAGGGGACATAGGACCATAAGTCAATCATGGCAACAGAAAAAATGTTTAAGATACATTAATTTCTAGTTCAATTTGTCAGTGTGCATTTTTAATTTTAAAAGTTGGGAGGGGAAAAAATTGCATGTGGTTCATTCTTTATCTACCAGCCCCACCAAATAAATAAACTAAATGTTACTATGATACTAATAACACATTTAACAAACATGTACATTATCAAGACTATCAAGTTAGCAAAACAGACCTTTTTCAGTCCATTCTAACCACTCAGCAAAACTTTGGAGAACCCAGAAGAGGCTATTAAAGGCCAAAGTAGACTCAAACTGAAACAGAAGCGACTGCCGGTCGGCTGAACGAAAGACAAGTCGCACGCGATTGTAACGCGCACGCGATCAATATGCACGTGGGAAGGAATGAGAATACATTCGATGTACTAGATTGGCTTTTGAATTATAGGTCAGCTCAGTCAGCAAGGCGGGAGTGAAGAGAAGATATTTTCAGAAATAACAAAGAACTGAAGGTTCTATCCACGCCACGAGCGAGTTAAGTCCTTAGCTAAATACTCACTTTATATTTCGTCATTATGTTCCTAAATGTAGGGGACTCTGTCTAAAGAAATCTGGTTTGCCCCCTGGCTCAGAAGCTGGGTAGGTCATGGCCCTATCACCTGTATCAATAAACCATTGGTAGGCCGCCAAAAAGGCCGATGATGTGAATTTCTTACGCTGTTTCTAACACCGGCCTAGATTAAAGTCCCAAAGTAGTAGCACAGATTACCCAATAGTAACTCTGGCAGTAGGGTTGAAATATTTTTATTGCAACATGAGGACGTGTGGGAGGAGAAAGAATTTAATTGACAGCAAAATGCTGATGTTACATGATTGGGTCGGACGTGTGGGAGAAAGAATATTTAATTCAGAGCAAAATGTTACGTTAGCATTTTGACTGCTTCTTTCGTCGAGCTGACAGCCATATTTGCATGTTTTGTTGACGCGTAGGCGTAAGTGGCGACGACCGCAATTAACGTTATCTTGTTTTCTGCAAAGTTATACATCCGCTAGAGCCCAGAGAACGCCAACTTTTAGTCGTAATATCTCCTAAAAGATACCACTAGTGTCTAGTAGTTCCCTTTTGAGGGCAAGGGGTAGGGTAGGTAAGTTATGTGGAGCTCTACATATCAGAAGGACCCAATAAAACCCCGGTGATCTGTCACTCGCCTAAAGTGAGAGGAACTATGAGAATCCGGACGAAGTTTTCAAGCCTACTAGTGACGTAGTCAAGGGTGGACTCTACTTATCAGAAAGACCCATATTTTCCCACTAAAACCCCGGTTATTTGTCCATCACTCTGAGAGAGGAACTATGGGAATCCGGACGAAGGCTTCAAGCCTACCACTCCTACTAGTGACTAGAATCTACTAATGCCCTAATTCAAGCTTCAGAGAGGATCGTACTATGGTGGAACAACCTTTCATAAGACTTCAGGAAACCGTTGTCGTTGCTACCAGCTCTTGCTACCGCGCGCTATGTTAATGAGACACGCGATCGCAGCACGTACGGATCTGGATATTTACATAGACGACCGGCTGAGGATTGGGAAATGCTTTGTGGACTACATTTGATTATTACGAAAGTAGAAAATGTTATTTGGATTTGTTGTTTGTCCTACAAAAAGTAAAATATCGTCTAGATACACGCGAAAATGTTGGCTCTTCTTTAACAAAGATGCAGACAGAAGTTCAGATAAATGACTAATAATAATGTCATCCTATTTAAAATTACAAAAGAATCTCTCTATTGCCTTCAAAAGAACATTGAATAAAAGAACTCTCTCGAGCCGGCAAGCGATCATTACTCTTCAAAAATATTTTCTAAGTCAAAATGTTCTCTTTCACAATAGAAAGTAAGAGCGTTTCATATGCGCGGGCGCATTTCGTCTTGCGCTTACGTGAACTTACTGTGGGATAATTAGTTGTAATTCGCTGCCACGTTGTGCAACTACCCATGATGAGATGACCAAGCGACATCGCCCATCAGGCTTTTAAAGGGGTTCAACATTCGCCCCAAAAACAACTACGGGACTATTCCCACCTCTCGTTCCCACCACTCTAACTCCTGTGCAGCCAGGATCTACAGCTTGACCGCCACAAAAACCCAACCAATGAAGGTCAAGTTTGTCCCGGGGGAAAGTTAAATTTTCATTGGACCCGCAACGAAATTAATCAGAAGAACATAGGAGTTCGAAATTAAGGTTCGACTTCCCTCCATTGCAAAGCGGATGACAGATGACAAAAAAAGGTAAAAAACAACTATGTACTGTAGATTAAAATTGATTCAACCATTTGGTAGCTACGATGCCACAGAAGCTAATGATTGGAAGGCAAAAGACATAAGTGTCCCCTTCGGTATGCGAAACACGCGGACAGAAGCTCAGTATCCACTATTAATAGTTCAACAAATAAACAGCATAAAAAACCGATAGTACTATACCGGTATCGCAAGGTCACTAGAGGTGCGCGTGGGCCGGTGACTCAACTTGGTACAGTCAGCGTCAAATACTTCGTGACACCCAAAGTAGCCAGAAAGTACGCAACACGTCTTTGTTCCAATGAGGGCTATCGTTTTTATACTTAACAGTTGGTACCCCTGGCGATTGACAGGACCTTACTCTACAGTGGCGTCATCTTGATGAGTGCAAATGCGATAGTCCTCGTACCACTTTAGCGCTCACCAGTTAGTGCCACTGCCTTCGCGACTAGCAAGTGACAGCAGGACCTTACTCTACAGTGGCGCCAACTGGTAAGCGCTAAAACGATAGCCCTCATTGGAATAAGGTTGTGATGTCAACTTTTTTTCCACTTTGGGTGTCACGAACTATTTTACGCAGACTTTACTGAGACAAGAGGTACAGGAACAGCACATCGGACGTAGCAAATGTCTTGGATTGTTGAAATAATGAGCGTAGTAAAGCCTTTTCTAAAGCGTTTACCAAATAAGGAATCTGGCGTGAGTAAGGCTTCCAGAACTACAGTAAAACCTCACTCATGGGGATATTGATACATTTTACGCACCTGTCTTCCTTATAAGGCATGTTCTTTATGGCGTGGATTGGATATAAAATAGGTACTTACGCAACTAGTATTTACTCTATTTGTCTGATCCCTGATGCCATGCAAATTGGCCAGAGATATCCTTTTT
Organism: Ostrinia furnacalis; assembly: GCF_004193835.3. Taxonomy (NCBI): domain Eukaryota; kingdom Metazoa; phylum Arthropoda; class Insecta; order Lepidoptera; family Crambidae; genus Ostrinia; species Ostrinia furnacalis. Next base: position 55,415 of record NW_021136739.1, on the reverse strand, counting down.
TGGATTTCTCAAATCTGCATAAATTTAATGTAGTGCCTATAATAGTTACGACAATTTTACAACATGTATCTTCATTTTCCGATACTATTACCATTTTGGCGTGATGAATTACGACCCAATCCCACAGTTGGGATGTACAGGCATACTTTACGAGCTATCGGCGCATGTAAATCGTGTAACGGCAGTACCGCGGGTATCGATTCTGCATAAAATTCGTCGGGAGCTTTGAACTCGAATGCCGGCACTTCGCGCTGGGTAAATATAGAACTGGACCTTATCTGATTGTTTAGTACGGCTGTTTATATGAATAAACTATGAAATATTCACAAATACGAACCTACGAAATCAGGACGTCCTGACTGAGCCCAATACAAAAATATTAGAATCTAGCGTCTAGCTCTTCTTCAGTCTTCCAATATTTTTTATGTAGTCAAATAAGTCTTCATCCCTATCTACGAGGTAAATCAAAAGCAAAAAGTAAGTTACCTCCTATGGTAAGTACCTAATAAATAGACCCAGCTTCTCTTGATTGATTGCCAGTTGCTCTCAACTGAAAACGATACACCACTGCATTATCAAAAGACACAAAATGTGATTGCAACGCATTAAGAGCGTTTACGCCGTTTGGCGCAAAAACAGTACTTTTTCAACTCGTTACAATCATTAACCAGTAATACTACAAATATGTTATAGGCATAAATAGTTAGGCAATTTCGTCGTCTAAATAGTTAATTGAGAAAATATTGCGATTAGTTTAGTATTCAAGAATTATATCAAGATAAGTCCACACAGGTTTTGTAAATTTCCACTTTAGCGTCAGTTTACAAGCTGAAATTTTTATAAAAATACTGTGAAAACGATTTAACAAACATTTATATCCTATAGCATAGATCCTTGGGCAAATAGTTATCTGAGAAAATTTTTAGATTTAAGCATTTTACAATAAGAAATCACAAATTAAAAGAACGTGAAATACCCAAAAATCAAAGAAACAGTCAGGTTTTTAGTGGGTGTAGGGGCTACCCACCTTCTGGTAGGAAGAACCCCACATAACCCACTAGCTGCCCCCGCAGCTGGTGGGTATGAAATGTTATGCATTTTCCGGATAAAAAAAGAATAGTAAACAGGAAAAGTTTGTTTTAAATAGAACCGATTTGAAAAAATCTCTCACCATTAAAATTCATTTTTTTTTCTGCTGAACATAGGCTGTATAAAATATTCTCAAAATAGTAAAAAACCTTTGATAATTTACTATTTGATAAAGAATTTACGTATTTATTATTGATTAGGACTAATGTATACCATTATTTATAATTATAGAGTCGGTGTTGGAAGATTTGAAGATTTTATAGTTTCTTTGGGCTGTCACTTGACAGCCTGGCACACTTTTACGATGGTGGATCAAAGTATTTTGGTTTGACTATAGAGCGTGAGAACACGCACACAGTCACAATTATTTTAGTGTGAATAAAAATAGCATCGAAATTACCTAAACTTGACATGCCACGCTAGACGTAAACGCTCTTAAAGGAACATAGAGATGGGTAGACTCATCACCCCAACGTCATGTAACATGATTATCTAATTCTATTGTATCATCCAGTGGAGCACATCAAGCACTTAGGTACTCATGACATCACTCCAGAGGCTCGGCTCTGAATCACTCGGCCTCTGAACTGATTAGTGGCAACCGAGCCAGGGCTGGCAGCTGATGGAAGACTTGTGGATATTCTATGAGAGGGAATATTCTTCTTCGTCAATTTATAAAATAACTACCACCCTGAGCACATTAAACACTTACGGGCTCATGATATCACTCCAGAGGCTTTTCTCTAATTCACTCGGCTTCTGCCGTCACAGAGCTGGCAACTGATGATGATCAGATAGATCCTGTTGTTTCTTCAATTTGTCGAATAAGTCCCATTATCCTAGAGAAAAGAGGATATCAAGCAGTTTCGAAGCTGACTCCGTCGACCTGATAATGCCAATAAGTATAACACCTATTCCAGGTGTGGCAATTTCATTAATTCAATCATTAAAAGTGTGAAAATGTTTCTGAAAACCTTCTGATTCTGAAAACATAGGTCAAAGTGGTTTAACCTACATTGATGATCTTATTCCACCTTCCAAAATTCGTGTTAAAAGATCTTGCGAACGAAATTGCAAGACGTAAAAGGCAGCCAACCCTAAGCCGACATGTCAAGTCACAGTAACTGTACGTGAAACATTGATCGTAACGGCGCTAGCGGTAGATGCAGTACCCGCTTTACGGGAAAAATTGCGGCGACAGCATTTACGTCACATTGTATGAGGGAAAATGTCTATCATGAGTTTGATGGAGTAGTTTCATAATAATTGGTTATTGGAAAAGCGAGGTCATAAAATACATTCTCCTTTGGAGGACTCAAATCATTTATTCAGAACTTAGGCCCTTTCCAGGGCGATTATTATACATTAGGTAAATACTAACCCTCTCCCTGATGTTTTGCTGTGCCCTTGCAGGGCGTCACATGTATACCTATTACCTACCTCTATTTTGCAACAACATATAAATTGTAATGTGACATGCAATAAACGTTTTGAATTTGAATAAAAAATTACACGTACCAAATACATAATATAGCTCCCCTTACCACCACTTCGCAGCTTCGGGACAACATATGGGCTGGACTCGTTAAACAGTCCATCCAAGCAGCATTTAGCCATGTGTAACATTTTGGCAGCTTGTAAAGTCTAGAGAAAAATAATCACAGTATTTTGAAATGAAACTTTTAAGCCCTTTACGATTAGGGCATTCAAGAAAAATCAGGCTCTGAAATAACACAGTCAGATTACAGCAATCTTGATTGCAATGGTGCAGTCGTAGATCACGTAGGTAGAGTATGCAGCGATTCTGCATCCGATGAATAGGAGCAAGGTCGCCTGACTCATGTTGCAGGTAGCGAGAGTCGGTATTGATTAGCATCACACACCGTGCGTAGGGTTGTGGAGCACCTTTTTGGATAAATGAAGCTCGTGGAATTTTGTTACATATAATTTTGATTTATATTACAAAACCTTTCACTATTTAAAACTCCTCTGTTGAAACTGGTCCATTCCCTATCTTCAAACCTGAAATATCATCTCAATCTCAAAATAGGTGGAATCTGAGTCTGACCCATTTTATGGGTTTATGAGGAAAAGTTTGCATTTATAATACTCCTTTGGTCTTTGTACTGAGTGCGATTAAGAGTTGATGCAGACAAGTAGATGGATGCTTACGTTTATACAGACATTATTTTGTCGACGGTAGTTATCAACTGCTATTGAAATTACATTCTCATTGCTTTTGCTTTGTATGTAAAAGTCTAGATCAGATTACAATGCCTTGATTGGTGTAGGACCTACACTGCAGGTAGACGTTTAACTACATCGATTTTGCATCCGAACTAATTGGAACAAGGCTTCCTGACCCCTGAAGTATAGGTACGGTAGTTTTGCAGGTGGTAGGTGTTTGTACACATGGAAAAGAATATGGGAGACAAGAAATTACGAGATAATTTTTATGTCAATGGTGTTTTAATTTCCCTATACATATAAGATTTTTCTTCTTTCCTGGCGTCCCTGGATAGTCTGAAAGTAGCTCGAGCAGCAGAATTTATACGTCAACTTAATACCAGTTAAAGATTCTGAGAGAAAAGCTTGTTTTAAAATTGCTTAAACTTGCAAAACTTTTTTCTCTTGCTCGGATCGCCATGCTCCTGCGGTGTAGCGGCGATTCCAGCCAGATTACAGCCGTGGCTGCGGACACAGACGTATCGATTCAGCATCCAGACCGGGGCAAGGTCGCTACTCGCTGCATAGCGTAGTGGTGCAGGTGCCAGAGGTAGGCCAAGTTCACGCGTACACATTACGGGGCCTGAATTCATCTTACGCAGACTTTGGTGGAGGAGGATATGTGTAAATTTCCATATTATCTCTTCGGTCTATTATTGTTGGGAAGCTACGCAATATACTCACGTCCGAAATACCGCAGTGTCTCAAGACAAAAGTCTTCAAGCAGTGTGTGTTGCCAGTGTTGATTTATGGATCTGAAACGTGGTGGCTTACTATGGGCCTCATAAGAAGGCTCAAGGTCACCCAAAGGGCGATGGAGCGGGCCATGCTTGGAGTTTCCCTGCGTGATCGAATCAGAAATGAGGAGATCCGCAGGAGAACCAAAGTGACCGACATAGCTCGCAGAATTGCTAAAACCAAGTGGCAGTGGGCGGGGCACATAGCTCGTAGAGACGATGGCCGTTGGGGCAGAAAAGTTCTCGAGTGGCGACCACGGGCTGGAAGACGTAGCGTGGGCAGGCCTCCTACTAGGTGGACCGACGATCTCGTAAAGGTCGCGGGAAGAGCCTGGATGAGGGCAGCGCAGGACCGTGCATTGTGGAAAACCTTGGAGGAGGCCTTTGTCCAGCAGTGGACGTCATTTGGCTGAAACGAACGAACGAACTATTATTGTTACAGAAAAATCTGTACCTACCATGGCACCAGGTGTGATTGCGGTCAAATACCTGGCTGCTTAAGCATTAAAAAATCTATGTATGGTGTCGTCTGCTACACAATCGTCTTAAGGAATTCAAGTCTCAGTCCGAATCGCACCTGTGCAAACAAACTGCAGATCTGCGCTGACATCTGACAGGCCTCAGAGCTATAACTCTGCGGCCTGTCAAACGCGTAACCCAACGCAGCTCATAATAGTGAGTTGGCCACCGTATGGGTTCTAGAACTTTATGAGCTTCTTCTACATCTACACAAACCAAGAATTATCAAGACGACAGTAAAACCTACCTCATATGCATTTATCATTCCTATTGCTTTATTATCGTTGAACTTAATAACAAGCCGGCCGGAAACAATGGAACAGCCATAAAACCTTGCATCATAAAAAGTAAAAGTTATCTTTTACAAGCAAAAACTTGTCCGTTATAATAAATTAATGTGGCTTCGCTCCGCATCCTCATAAAACTGTAGCGTAGAGTTGTACGGCAGGCTTACCGCCACCATCTTTTTTAGACCCGGATTCTACCGAAGCGAAGAGGAGAGGAGATGTATTTGACCAATCAATCAGAGAATGATGTCTAAATAACGAAATCTGATTGCTTTCAAACTCATCTCATCGCTCTGCTTTAGTGGAAACCTGCCCTAATTAGAGCACGTCAGGCATTCATCATGACGTATAGTCATCTGAAGATCATACAATTTGCAAAACCTTCAATGGTACGGTCACGCTCTAGTTCCTCATCTAGATAGAGCAGTGGTTCTTAACCGGTGGTCCGCGGACCACTGGTGGTCCCTGGAGGCATTCCAAGTGGTCCACGAAGTGCACTTGCACGCCATAGTCAAAACCACTTTTAACTAATTTTTGCAGTCAAACTGGTTTACTTTTGACCGATTATGATTATGAGGTGGTCCCTGACAAGACAGAAATTTGGTAAAATGGTCCTTCATGACTTAAAGGTTAAGAACCACTGAGATAGAGAGTTGTCGTGATGGGTTCGAGAGAAAATTATCTTACTTTGATATAGAATAAATAAACGACACTTGAGGTTGAAAGTGTTGAAACTAGAACCACTTGTTCTCTTCCCTCTAGACTCCATTCATTGATAGGATGAAACCTCTATTTGCAAGCTCAAAGTTTTTACCAATCCTTCTTTTCTTTACTCTTTTGTGGCACACCCAAGCGCCGTGGGAAAGCAGAAGCTCGTTGCAATCACGCAATAATTAGGCATTATGGATCATGTGCATGTTCCCATGAAGTTCGAGGCAAGCTTGAAAAACGTTAGTTGTAATTGAGAATGTTACTAGGTATGCAAAATCACTTGAAACCAATGTTACAGTTAGGCTTTTACATTTACAAATACATTAGTTTTTATTTCATTCAAAAATACCCAGTGGTTATGATTTTATAGGCATTCAAAGTTCGCTTAAATATTGAGTCCCGCCGACGGTCACGTGACCCCGCGTGACGTACATTCACAGTGTCCGCTCACTAGAAAACTGATATAAACATACTTAAATATTTTTTTTTTTGTAAATACAAACTTATTATACATATTAACACCCAGACCCATCACAGAAATTAAAATTGAACCAAACCCAAACTTTATGCGATTGTGTCGTTTTATTGCGAATTACCTTCCAGCTCCATTAGACCCTGATTACTATATAGAATTAAAGTACTCATCAATACAAAACGAACGAGCCCAAACTCGATGGATTTAAGTCGTTTTATTATAGAGTTCCTATGGCCACCTTCCAGCTCCATCATCAGATCAGCTCCATGTCATCTTAATATTTCATGGTCATCCAAATCACATGTGTTTGCGAAATTTCAGCTTAATCGGTTGCCTGGAAGTGGGTCTTAATTCAGTTTGCAAGATTTTACCCATACAAATATGAGCCAGTCACTGTAATATGACGTCACGCTCACGAGCATAAAATGGCGGGCCGGCCGCCGCCGCCCGCACTTTTAAAGTTCAATATCTTGGAAACTAATTGACGTATCGAAATAATTCTTTCACGTGTATTTTTTATTTTTAACAGAGAATACAGAAAGCTAAAAAACAAAATTAGTGAACATTCTTCATTAACTCGAGAGCACTTTATCTATTCTATGCCACTCATTTCTTTCTAATGGGAAAGAACAATTTAATGAAAAAATAGAGAAGAGCTTTTTTATTGAAATCATTATCAAGTTGATGCTTGTTGCACTTCTTCTTGTTAAAGCAGCAGCAGTAGCAACAATGTTCAGACACTTCTAATAGATTACGAACTATACAACTAAGTTTTTCTTTAAATGTTTGTCTGGAAGCACTGGTATGGCAAAAAAATAATGAGACATGTATAGGCTCCTTAAGAGCATTTGACGATTAGTAAGTACTAATTTCATTAGTCTTTACAAATAAAGATAATTTTGATTTTGATTTTGATTTTTTAGCACAGTCAGAAAGATCTTCGAGAGAGACGTAAAACTCGAGTCGGCATCAAACGGACACAAAACTAAACCTTGGCCAACCTAATATATTTAGATCTTGAGAAATGGTAATTGTAAAGATCCGGAGACTCTGACTCGTCATTCTTGTGAACATAACCTTGATTATGTGTAAGATGAGAAAGCGTTCAGTAAATATTTATACGACTGCGTGAAGACTTGGGAATGTCACGAGACACGTCAAGTTATAAAACAATCCCATAGCTCGTAGAGCTGATGGCCGCTGGGGCAGAAAATTTCTCGAGTGGTGACCACGGCTGGAAGACCTAGTGCGGGCAGTCCTCTCACTAGGTAGAAGGTCGCAGAATGAAGCCTCTTCAGGGAGGCCTTAGTTCAGCAGTGGACGTCATTTAGCTGACACGAACGGAAGCCTTTGTAAACACTATTTTTAATAGTCCATGCAAATAGGAATGTTCGCTTTGACTTTGATAAAACAATCAGATTCCCCACTTCGCAAGCTTTCTGCAAGCGTCGCCGGTCCCGGTATCTGTGGGTAATCAAATCTTTGCAAGACGTTGCATCTGACCCACTTTCCTTGATTCTATTGAGGTGCAAGTTGGCATACTTTAGTGGGATGACAATCCGATATTGTAGTTCCAAGGGGCTTGTCTGAGATAGAGCCAATAGTGGTTATTGAATAAGAACAAAGTATCAAGATCTAGCTGTTTCCCTATTGTCTAGTTATTTTACACTGGACTACCTAACCACTTAGGGTGGATTTGACCAAACAAGAGTAAATATTAATCTCATAATAAATCGTCATTTTTGACATATATGACATATATCCCATACTGAAACTGTCAATGTGTCAGTTCAGTTATACCAGGAGTTATTTTCGGATAAAAGTTTGGTCGAATTTATCAGGTCATAGTGACACAGGTAGACTACACCTGGTAGTGTATTTGCGTAATTCCTTACTTGTTTCACAGAAATTACTTGTAATCTGGCTGTCGAAGGTCTGCCATTATGAAAAAATGGTCTCGTAATTTTATTAAACCACATGTTTACTCACAAAACTGATAACCTATCCGTAATTGGACGCGTCCAGTAGCTCGTTAATAGAGATGACGTCACGATATTTTCCACATGAATGAAATATTGCCTTATCAGTTTCGTGTGCGTGTACACATGGCCACTATCTAAACATCGTCGTTAGCGCCGTCTAGTGCTATCTGTGCTATGTTAAGGTGAACAACTCTATAGGTAGGGTCTATACCTTACTGCTTTGGAATAAGAGGTATTTTGTCACTGTTTAAAGGTGACAATGTTGACACACTCATGCCTCCTAATTGACGTGTCTGAAGGTGATATTATTTGTCACTTGAAAGGTTCTTTTAGTTGCAACATGCATAAAATTTCATATTATCTAACCTTTTGAAATTCGTAATGTTAAATTCGGGTCCTACTAGATGACATTTTTCTTCTTAATTATGCTAGTTTGGTAAAATCCAATTGCATTCATGTCAACTGTCAAATTTTAATATGTTTTTGGTCGATATATCTTCGGATTTCTATTTATACAATAAGAAAGTGTGATGGCATCGAACATTGTGGATATTTGATCGAAACGTATTTGGATAGGGATTGATTATAGCAAACGGGCGTTAATAAATTAATGCAGTAAGCATTCGAAATTAAATCAAATCAATCAAAAAAAATTTATTTAGTTTTGACCAATATTTTGGCGCTTATGAATATTTAGGCAATAGACTAATATCTTCATTCGTAAGAAGCTCTGTATTTGTTTGTGAAATAACTCTGTCCTTGACCAAGAACACTGACTCAGAATAATGATGCCCTTGAGCTCGTCTCCGCAGCTTATTGTTGGATGATTCAGCCTGATGACTGCGAAACTATTGCCGAGGCGTGTGGGCTGGAGTGGCCCTAAATATCCAAACATAGGTATACTGCCGCCAGACTGAATAACGGTGGCGTCAGATTTTAAGGTATAGTCATACTGCAACTGACATGACTTACTGACTTAATGTGCTATGTCCCCTAGATGGGGCAGAGGGCGTCCACAACAGTCCTCCATCGATCCATCTCGGTCCAAGTCCTGCCGATTTTCTTCGCCTCGTCTGCTACAGTGCGCCGCGAAGTTTGTTTGGGGCGACCACGTTTGCGTTTTCCTTGGGGGTTCCAATTCAGCGCCTGCTTAGGGCAACTGACGTCAGTAAATTTGTATCTTACCAGTTTATTCCCATTTCCCACCAGTTCCCACCACTGCTTCTGTGTAGCCAGAAATCTAGGTTCTACAGCTCAACCGAAAAAAATATATTTCCAAGTGAAGGACAATTTATCAGATTCGCAAAGAAAACATTCAAAGAAGAAGGAAAGAAAACGTAGGAGTTGCCATAGTTACTGAATAGTGTGAAAACCGTGAATGATTTTTCCTGTCGAGAAATTACTCGTGGGTCTAACGTCATCGCGACAGTCCAATTTGATGCATATTTCCAAATAAGAAGATACAATATATTCCGAGTATTTTCAATGAGCCCATGCAATAAAAAAACAATTATTCATATATGGGCAGTTCAATTATGTCCACGCGCAGTGCGCACCCACGACGCTTGTTTGTTGTGCGCAAGTATGCGAGCGATGTGCCGGGTTTACGAGGCAGGCTGCTATGTAAATTGTTGTGGGTTTCCGCGTTTTAATGTACTTCAGTTATTGTTGGATCTATTAAATTCTGCTTATGAACAATACCTGCATTATTATAATCAGAGCTATGGATGGTTTTAGCATTTGTTTTATTGTAGATTGGTGTTTTATTGATTGAAGTACCTTATTACGTATTTTTTGTTTTTCCTGCCATTTTTTCTTACTAACTTGCTCACGATTTCAAAATAGAATACCTAGAATTTAACCAAATTCTGTTTACATTGTCACCAACACGTTTGATCATACTTCTTAGAAAGTCCTAAAAAAATGAAATCCATAAACAGTAAAATATAACCCTGTATCACTTTATACGACGGCAGCCTATAAAGTCACGCGTATACTGAGACGCAAAAGACGCCATAGAGCCTTTGCGTGAGGAAATGCAGAAATAATCCGCACCCAGAGAAAAGTAACGTATGAGATGGAGGTAGGACAAATCGAGCTCATAGAGCTATCAGACAATACGCATTATTTCTAATCAGGGTATTAGTATTACTGACGCTACCATTATTATTGACCTATAATAAAAATTTGAAGATAGAGAGTAGAACAAAACAGTTCCATCAGCAATGAATCAAAATTAGGCCAGACTTCGCTGCGGTATCCCCAAGAAAGTCAACCCTCTGTCAATCTCCTAAAATACCAGATTAACGTCTGCTAGTTCTCTCAGGCCCAGAACAGACGGTGAAACGCAACTGGAACGAAACTGCAACTTTCTGATGATTCTGATGAATGAAACTGAAACTGAAAGTTTCAAACTGGTCGCGTAATGTGTGGTCTCTCAACGGACTCAGGTCCATAATTCATGTACCCTCCTTCGTTTCAACCAAATTACATCCACTGCTGCAGAAAGGCCACCCCCAAGGATTTCCATAATCCTTTTTTGTGATTGTTTGATGCTTCTGAAACTGCTTTAACTGCCTTAGTGTAAGCTGTGCGTAACTGCTGGGTTGCTCACGGACACGGACTCTCCATATAAGGAGATGCGCGCGCGCCCACGTTGCAGGGCCAGCATTTGCAAGGCAAATGAGCTCTTATCTCCTTAACCGCTTCAGTTCTTTGGGCATGGCGGCCTTATGGGGGAATTTGCGAAGTTGTTAACGGTCAGGGGTCGTTAGAAACTTGCTAATATATGAGATATGCTCCATATTTGCCACTTGATTATGTAACAATAACGGTTATACCATTCTGCCCCAACCAATGCTGGACATATCAATGGTATTTGGTACTTATTCATTTTCTCATCAAGGACGGGACCTAGAGCCATATCAGAACTAGAATTTTTACTTGCGAAAAAAAATTGGTATTTCATGATGATACAAGTTAAAGAGTGCACACGATTATGAACAAATACCTAATACTCTTCTCATACGCATGGGAAAACGTAATATTTAATTTCGCTATTTATTTGCTAGCAGTCTGTGTCATTTTTTGCATGTAACACTCCTTCCAGCCCACGCTACGTCTTCCAGCCCGCGGTCGCCACTCGAGAACTTTTCTGCCCCAACGGCCATAGTCTCAACGAACTTTGTGCCCCGCCCACTGCCACTTGATTTTAGCAATTCTGCAAGCTATGTCAGTCACTTTGGTTCTCCTGCGTAGCGTGGGCAGGCCTCCTACTAGGTGGACCGACGATCTGATGAAGGTCGCGGGAAGAGCCTGGATGCGGGCAGCGCAGGACCGTTCATTATGGAAAACCTTGGAGGAGGCCTTTGTCCAGCAGTGGACATCATTTGGCTGAAACGAACAAACACTCCTTACACTAAGGAGGGGTTCAAAAACGCACTGCGACTAATACTCGTATCCATGTTGGTATGAAAAATTATTTAAAGTAAACTTTGTTCTAGCTAAATTGGATCCACGCCTAATTTCCATGTTTTCCCTCGAGTCTTACCTACTTACTAAGCACTAACCCGTACGACCTACTTGCAAAATTGCTTTTATCTGAAAAGTGTTATTATTCCTAGTTATTGCCAATTTGTAAGCAGAAGTTGGTAATTTTTGATATCCGCCGAGGTCAGTCCAACATTGTTTTGTTAGTTGCAACAGTTCTAGCATACGCGATAATATAACCAAGGGCAGTGCACTAATACTAAAATTGATGTCAGGATAAGCATCTAAATTACACTGTAAGGTCATCCGCATAAAAATAGTGGGTGGCTCTCTGAAAAATCCCGAATACTAATTCCTTGAAAAAGGATGTGCTGATCAGGCCGAAGGTGGAAGCGGGCTTCACCTGAAATCCTCAACCAAGAAGGAACTGGCTATCTTACCTCTAACTGCCGGAATACAACAATGCTGTTAACAATGTTGTTATAGCGACAGACTTAGGTAAGATGGTGGTAGCTAGCCAGGCGGATTTAGAACAAGCCCTACCACCAACGAAACCGAACAGAAAAATCTGCCCCCACTGGGAATCGAACCCGGGACCTCTGCGTCTGAAGCAGGTGGTTTTACCACTAGACCACAGAGGCGGTTAAGTTACGTTAAAATGCTCTTCCAATTTCAACTTGGATATCCATAATTATTTGCGAAGTGCGCACACTACACCGATTTAGTATCGGCCGATTCTTCATACAAATTAGAAACCGACCAAACTGCCGGCCGACAAAAAGTCTGCAGGCTTCGTCTGCAAGACATTAATTGCTAAATCTTTTTACGCTGTTTGCTTTTGCTTTATCTACTTGCTACAATTCTTATTGCACATATGAAGCACCTAACTTCAACGATATCTATTAGCACCTAACCTGTATTAATATTATTTCTAGTAGTTTAACGTTACGAAATTACATTACGATTGTTGTAATTTATTGGTTATCGACTAACTAGTACATTAAGCAATAGCCGTGTGCTGGAAATATTATTGGATTTAGAGAATATTATTTTATTCTTAACTGTGAAGATGAAATAATTAAAGAGATAATCCGTAACTTTTGTTGACCGTCAATCAAGATATTATGCAGAAGAAGCTCATCGTTAAGATAAAGAATCAGCAGTGCTCTCTAATTTTTGTAGCACCTAGGTAATTACTTTTAACTGGCTCCTAGTTTTTTACAAATCATATAAAACTACGGAAGATAGGTCTTGTAGTGTCCTACTCAGATATGCAATGCGTCTTAGCACTGTACCATTTATTGTCCTGAAGCAGTGGTAGGGATAAAGTAATACAATACTAAGACATGTAAAAGTGCTTTTTAAAAGCCAGTTCGCAGAAAATAAGCGTCTTTTATGATCTCTTAACCTCAGTTGTTAATTCAATATCATTGATGTTAGCACTACATAGAAAATCCATAAAAGCAACATCGAACGCATTAAAGCCGATTTCCGTGTCGAATGATACAACACCGCATGGTTACATGTATGGCGTGGCGCACGCGACTCCTTTCGTTGCGGCTGCCTTGTTGAATTAGTCTGAATGGTTTTATAAATTAAACTTACTAACTTGGTTGTTTATTTATTCATTTCAAGCAAAAAACATTTACTCCTGACAAGGGGCTCTTCCAAAAAAATCCAGAACTCCCTTTCCTATGTTATCCGCACCCAGGCGCTCCTTGTAGCTTCCCTTCTTTCTTGGGTCTGACCCAGGATAATGGCCTGTCTAGATTGTACCTCCTGCAGGGGGGCAAGTTTTTTAGGCTCAAAGTCGAATCCATTAAAAACTTGAGTGTTCCTTTTGCCGCTTAGTCTCTGCACCTAAGATAACGAAGACGGCTTCCGCGAATGTCCCCCTTAATGGGGGTCCAACAGGAATAGCCAGACCATCAGGACCAGTCCTGTCCGAAGGCGATGGTCGCATGCAGTTAATGCAAACCACTTAGTTAATATCTAAACTAAACAGCCCGCCCAACCCCCCTAATCTAGCTCTCGCCAATGCGATATCAGTTCACACTCCGTTCGGTAATAGCCCAGCAATTTGGCGCGCGGCCAGCGCTGGGCTGTCGCTGTCGTGAGCGTGACCCACTTATGGGCTGTGCTGTCACTGTCCTGTATCTCCATGTCGTTCTGATTAGGCACTGATTAATAAGCAAGGATGTGATGTGAGACGCTCAAATTCAAGAATTTTGTAGAGTCAAATGTCTGTCATCACTGGTCTAATTACAGGATAATACGTTGCTTGATCCTATGGTTGATTTGAATACATTGCTTGATCCTATGGTTGGTTTAGAAACTCGTCTATTTCCATTTACTAAAATTTCGCTTACATGCTTTTTTTTTCATCGCATCGGTTCTTTGATACTAAAAATAATGCATAGATTTTGAAATGGTCAAAAATAAAATTAAGCCTGCAATGTCCTTAACTAACTGGGAAAATTACACAATGCTACTTTCAATCTGTGGATTTATCAGGATGAGGAATCACAGAGGGTTATCAATCACAAATCCTTTGGTGCCCTTAGAACCCAGAGTCCCAACTCTAACTAACTTTTAGTGGCATTGTTTGACAAACTATTTAAGTCTAGAACACTCAATATCAATATTTGAATCGCCCCATACACTGTTGTCGACCTTCACCTGAAAGAAGTATCATACCATTTTCATTTTCATGAATCTATTTCCAAGTTTTCCATTCTATTATTCACAAGAGCGACAAGGGCACGGCTATACCTATAATATTCTTTAAAAGTTGATATCCAGTTGCAGACCTTTTCAAATGTATGTAATAAATGAATACGTATTTATATTATCTTTTGCCCGCGATTTTGCTTGCGTGAATTTCTTCCTGTAATTGAAAGAGTTCACTCTAGTTTTGCCCTTTTATAACCGGGTAAAAACTATAATCCACCTAGTCGTCTTCCGGGCTCTACGTCTTCGGAAAACTTAGTGGGCACTAGGTGGGCCGACGATCTGGTGAAGGTCGCGGGAAGTATCTGGATAAGGGCAGCGCAGGAACGGTCTTTAGGGAAATCCTTGGGGCTGGCCTTTCCCCAGCAGTGGACGTCCTTTGGCTGAACCGAACGAGAAACTCAAAACTATCTCTATATCAAAATCAAATCAGAATCTGAGGTGGAATTGTGTAAAGCAATCGTAATCATTTGACAGTTCATAACGTGCGATTATTCTGTCAAACGCTTTGTTTAACTGACTTTATCGTATGTTATGAACTGTCAAATGATTACGATTGCTTTACACAATTCCAACTCCGTTCGGTTTTAGCGTGAATCGGTAACAGACAGACAAGACTTACTTTCTTTATATTAGTAAGATTTTGAGGACGTCAAGTCTGACCTACGCTATTGATTGAAGATTGTAAGTCGTGTGGGTAGTTGTATAAAGTTCGTAACGAGGCTACTTGTGTGGGTACTAGTTGTTTGTTTGTACACAATATAGAGGACAATGTAGGTGGTCTACGAGGACAAGGCTGCTTGATGGAAAATGGACCTACGTCAACAACATAAGAATAAGCAACCTGTAATTTTTAAGCTTATGATGGTCATCATTGCTTTTGTCCTGATATTTCGGATCTCGTACTATGAAAGCCTTATTTTAAAGCAAAAATGTAGAGTCATAAAGTATTCCGGAGGCAGCAGAAACATCTATAGGCAGGCCGTCCATTTCAAAAATCATTATTTCACAATAAATACAATCATTTTGCAATTTTACTTGCTCCCATAACAATAACTGAAATTTAACTCAAACAAACCTATAACAAATTGAATTTCAGTCTTCTTGGAACTTTATCAATTGGGAAACAAATTGGAATAAAGGCTCCCCTACCAACAATCAAAACTGCGATAAATTTTCCTATCGCGGTTCAGAAAAGTCCACATCATTCAACCAAATAGATTACTAGACCATATTTCAAAAGGCACATTATCTAAATTACCTTGTATTTACTTTGCCACTTCTAAAGCCACGTGTCTTTGCCAATCTTCAAGGTGTTTTCAACCCTAACAGCAACAAACTAAGTTGCAAATTGCTTTAAAAATCCGCACCTTACTATTCAAAACAAAAGCCGCAAAACTTCAGTCAGGACAATAGAATTTCCAACATATATTCTACATGTTAAGGTTGATGATCCCTTGTTAAAGTTCTCATGGGGAACGATGGTGTTCCCGTGAAGTGGCGACGTTACAGGGTGACACGCCCCTGGTTAGGTGTGCCGATGAGTGAGCGAGGGCTCGGTCTGATAATGTGGCTCATAATCATAATGGATATTAAAGGAGCTGATGAAATATTAGCAACATAATATATTAAAGGTATTTTATATTAGACTAAGGTGTTAAATGTGGACAGAAACCTGTGTAAAATGGGAAGTTTCGGGGATTAAAATAAAAACGCAATCTCGGTATGCCATACAAAATAAATGTAACAAAACAAAATAAATAGAGACTCACAGAAAACCATAAAGAATAAAAAAGAAGTTTATCCACAAAAGCATTTCTATGTAATTTAACGTTGCGTTCTTACGAATGTTTGACGTTTGGTTCGTGAAATGGTGACACTGACACTAGAACATTTCATAGAGCGGTTCGTTGTTCTGTTACAAGTGAATGCTCTAATCTGTACTCTCCTTTAATAATGAATCTCGACTCGACTCTGTAGTTCCTAAAGTTTTTCCTTTTTTGGCAAGGTCTTGGATGTTGGACAGACAATTAATCTTCTGCTGCTTCGGGACAGTAATTTGGGCCAGTTCAAGAGGAAATAGCGCAAGCAACTCAGTTAATTTGCCTGTCAGCCTGCTCCGACATAATTTTTCAATCGGATTAATTACCAAGAAGAATGGAAACTTATGATTTTACCCATTACTCATTTGGTGTCTGACCCGATCTCTGGAAAGACAAGAATAATATACTACCATTAAAGTCCATGCATGATCACTAAAAATTTCAGTTTGCACGAAATGACCATACCTGACTTGGTAGAGCCCACAATTTTTCTTTGGTCTTATCCTTTATTTGAAACCAAATATTTGGGTTGTTGCTGCGAAGAAAAAGCCATAAGGTGGTCAAGCGTCATGTTGATAGTACCAATTGATGACGTATTAGTCACATAAGATGATCATTGAAAACAACATTAGTGGGCGGCTAAAACTTGAGAGGACCGGTCCTTGGAGGCGAAAACGAAAGCCGTTGCGTAATGTTTACCTACAATCAGTGACCTCGATATTATGGAGAGACGTTGTATAACATTACAACGTTAGCGAGTATTTGAATTTCCATTGGAAATGAGAGAATAATTCTGGCGGTTTAAAAGAGTGTTGTAAATACAAACGGTTCCAAACTTATTTAATGTCTTCCATCAAGAAGGTTATACCTCCTGTTTGTACACACATTTAATGACTAACAAACTTGAATTGAATAAACACCTGAATAATAAATAAGGAAATTCTTACATTACCTATATTTCACTTATCAACTTATGGGATATTCTTAGGAACATTGTTGTACCTAATAAATGGTTTTTGTCTGGTCAAAGAAAAGAAAGTCATAAGTACACAAGCATAATGACCAGAAATAGGAAAGTTTGTGTGTTTACCGCCGCCATCGATAGAGCTGACGGCGGATATCGAACAATGCTTTATTGAGATTCTTCGATTTCCTTCGGAAATTAGATATCAGTTTGTTTTCTGTAAGTTGCCAAGTTTACTGAATGCTTTGCAGCAGTCCAAACGACAGAAAACACGGAAAGAAAACTCTTTTAATCAGGTCAGATGTTTTGCAGAATTCATGTTCAGTGGTTTGTTTGCACTAACAAACGAAATTATTCATAACTTTGAATTCCATATTGGTTAATAGCACAGCTTTGAGTTAACGTTGACAAAGTTTTAAAACTTAACCAGCCAAAAGTGGAATAGAGCCCATATCAATTTGAATTTTATGCTGTGAAGATACTGTTGAAAACCAATGAAAATATATTTTTCCTAAGCCTGGTTAAGGGTAAGAGTGGTTTATCAAACGAGAAATGAAAATAAATAAAGCTTAATGTTGCTGCAACGTAATCTATAGGTAAGGAAGAGCCCTCCAACGAGAATTAAGGAGGACAACGTGAATAAACTGGCCTGTTCCCTTGACTGCAAGTCCTGTATAGCCAGAATCTTCAGTGCATATTACAACTGAAGGCCAAGTATACTCCGGTAGGGTGGTCCAAGGAAAACCTACATGGGTGTGGAAATCACTAGGAAGAATCCATGATATCAATCATCCCATATACCTTCCTTATTTCCCGTCACCGGCTTCCGAACCATCCATCTCGAGCCGAAACATAATCGAGCAATTAACAATGCCAATACCAAGGTCGCATCCACGGCAATTGATATTCTGAGCGCTTCTGTCTTACCGGCGCGTGCGCGTCCACCTTAATACCATGCAGTAAGGTTAATTTTTGTAGTTGAAATTGAATGGTTCAGATTTAATTGTATCGGATCACGTAACGCGGCATTAGACATTGTATGATAGTGGTTTTTTGTTTATGTCTATTTTGAAAATGTGCCACTCTTAATGCATTGGGATAAGGTTTAATTTGCGATGGGATTTGATTGTGATTGACGGGATATGAGATTTATTGTCTCAGAGCACGTAATGTAGATATGGACACTGCATCGGACATGCTAAGAATAAGATGCATTGTCGATGTGTTTTATACGGATATGTGCATTATGTAATAACAGAACTTTAAAGAGGCAAGAACATAATTATGATGATGATGATGCAAGTAAATCCGACAACAGTATGAAAGCTATTTTAACAGCGTTGGAATTATTTTTAGACGCTTCAATTAAAGAGAATTCATACGGACCAGTAATGTTCTATTTATATCTTTTGCACCATTGAAACACATGATTGCTGCGGCATAGTGAAGTGTGTTCGGATCCCGTTGGGGGATTCACATGACCATGATACACGGAACTCATGATGATACTTAGTAGTACCTGGACTGGATGCGGGCAACGCAAGACCAGTTTTGTGGTAATCCTTCGGGGAGACCTCTGTCCAGCGGTGCAGTTATGTTCATGGTCTAGTCACTCTACTAATGATAGTGTCCTTTCTAATATTGTTGATGGGGAGTGTGTCATGTAAAGATTAACGCCAAACATTCCGCCGGGTCGTCGTCAAGTCTGCCACAAGCTCGGCAGATCCGTCGGGCGACAAAGCCGGCTGTTTTCACTTTCGTTGTATGTCGATGACCTGCGGTAGGCGCGCTTTCCGCTCTGCGGTGATACATCGACGAGTATCTTTGCTTGACATTTGAGAAGACAGCTGTGAGTCGGACTCATTCCAATCGTAGTCGACAGCACAGAATGTATGTTTTTGAGCAAAATACAAATACAATTAAAAATATTTAAATAAAAATAACATCGGTTAAGACATTGATGTTGAGATGCCCCAGTGATTAGTTTTATGTGCCGTCATATGACATGATTTGCGATCCAATCAAGGGAAAAAAATCTTGAATGTTAGGACAGATGCCTCAATAGTCTTGTAACAGAATCCTGTTTGTTGTACCCTTTGGTTGCAGTTAAGAAGCTTGTGTCTCAAATTCGCAATAGTGGATCCACGTGAAAAACCTATAACGAGACAAAAAATCAACTAACTACCTTTTTATTCAAGAAACTTCATTATGTTCTCAATGTATCGCGTGGCTCAGCACCGGGTCGCCATTGCGATAGAGTTGTAAATTGTAAACGTCTGTTATATCTAAATGAGAAACGTGCTCTTTCATTCACGGCACACAATTAGATTGTTTGGAGGAACAAATTGGTGGAACCACTCATCGCGGCGGAATGTACGGTTCAGGCAATCTATGATCTCACTGAACTCATGATTTACTTTTAAGCGAGTATTTTTAAATGGCTGACTTCAATTGACCAGAGGTTCTGGGTTTCTCTCCAAGTGAGATCATCATCATCTCAGCCTCAGGACGTCCACTGCTGAACATATGCCTCCCCCAATGATAATAGAGAAATCGGATAACTGAACCCAGTTTAGTTGTGAAAAGAGTCTGAAAAGGAACAAGATTCCATATTTCGGAGGGCACACACACATAAAAGATTGCTGCTTTAGTAGACCACGGGCTGGAAGACGTAGCGTGGGCAGGCCTCCTACTAGGTGGACCGACGATCTAGTAAAGGTCGCGGGAAGAGCCTGGATGCGGGCAGCGCAGGACCGTGTATTGTGGAAAACCTTGGAGGTGGCCTTTGTCCAGCAGTGGACGTCATTTGGCTGAAACGAACAAACGAACTTTAGTATACAGTTAAAGCCCATATGAGACAAGAAGACTGGATATTTTATAACAAAACCTAGTGTTCTAAAACAACAGTAGTGACTAAGTTCGATACCAGTCTATTCTTAATGATCTCATTGTATGTAATACTTTTTAGGGTTCCGTAGCCAAAATGGCAAAAACGGAACCCTTATAGTTTCGTCATGTCCGTCTGTCCGTCTGTCCGTCTGTCCGTCTGTCCGTCTGTCCGTCTGTCCGTCTGTCACAGCCGATTTACTCGGAAACTATAAGTACTACAGTGATGAAATTTGATGGGAATATGTGTTGTATGAACCGCTACAAAATTATGACACTAAATAGTAAAAAAAAGAATTGGGGGTGGGGCCCCCCATACATGTAACTGAGGGATGAAAATTTTTTTTCGATGTACATACCCGTGTGGGGTATCAATGGAAAGGTCTTTTAAAATGATATAAAGTTTTCTAAAAAACATTTTTCTTAAAGTGAACGGTTTTTGAGATATCAGCTCTCAAAGTCGTAAAAAGTATGTCCCCCCCCCTCTATTTTTATAACTACGGGGTATAAAATTCTAAAAAAAATAGAGGTGATGCATGCTAATTAACTCTTTCAACGATTTTTGGTTTGATCAAAGTATCTCTTATAGTTTTTGAGATAGGTTGATTTAACTGTTGCTGCTACGGAACCCTTTGTGCGCGAGCCCGACTCGCACTTGGCCGGTTTTTAAATTTAAATTTCTTGAAACCCGTTTCTCTTTAACGTGTGTATTATTGAAATGTAGGTGATCTAGATCTTCCTAGCTTAGTCATTGTTTATCTAGAATACGGAGACAGGAATAACGTCAGTTTCTTGCATGAAACTGTCAAGACTGTTGATTGGAGGACTGACGCATTTTATGTAAAAAAATAGATTATCCCTTCAAAAACAATACTTGTCAAAAAAACCAAGTCTCGCAACTCAGTTGTTCTACGGTAAAAAGTTGTGAGATCCATGTAATACCAAGTCCAGGCCAGGAAATCTTTAACGTTTTACATAAATATATTGACTTGGCCATCGCATTTTTGTAGACAGCAGTTATGTATCTAGAAAACTGGACCGAAATTGAAAAATTTTACTCGACTTGGCGGTTGCACTACCGTGCCCCCAAATATTTTAGTTTTTCCTTGATTCATACACCAAACACTACTTATATTCCAAATTTGAAGCTTCTAGGTCTGCTAGAAGTGCCTTAGAGTTTTGATGATCGGTGAGTCAGTGAGTCAGTGAGTCAGTGAGTGACAAAATTAAGTAACTTTGACCCGTTATAATTCTTAAACTGCTGGTTCAAATTGAATGAAATTTTAAACATACCGTGTCTTTACAATGCCTGCATAGCTAATGAAAATTCAGCCTTCTAGTTTTATCCACAACGAAGTTACAGGCAGTCGAAAATGGCCTGAATTGCTTCGAGAAAAGGATGGTACGGCCGTGCCGCTTTTTTGCTCGACTTGGTGGGGGCACTGCCGTGCCCCCAGATTTTGTCATTAAATGATTAAATTAAAATTCATAAAATTCATTTATTTTTGCAAATAGGCTTTAAAAAAGCGCTTTTACACGTCCCAATATTAACCCTACCACTGCTTCGGAATTGTGAATTAGTGTCGAATAGCCGCTAAAGTTTCTTTGGGAGAATGAATTGACAAACATAATAAATGCTAGTCAAAGACATACGAGGGCGCGTTCAATAACGAGCATTTGAGTGTGTGAGATTTGCAAATCATGAAATGTTTTATCTACTTTGAAAGTAGATACTTTTAATCTTTGTTCATTACAGTAAACTTCATGCTTAAATACAATATTTCCGGCAGACCTAGGTCGCCAAATTGCCAGTATTAATATTCCATTCGGATTACCCGTGGAGTTCTAGTTCCAGATCATTAACCTGGGCAAGATAATATTCGGCATTGCAAGTAGAGTTGCCTGGTTAAGGGTATTTACGTGAATTTGGGGAAAACTTGCTTTTAGGGGAACTTCTGCGAGCCCAACTATCAGAAAGTCTTATCCTTAAAATTTCTTGGTGGAAAAGTAGTTCATGATGGTACATCGTTTCTTCTTAACACTCCGGGCCTTTTCAAGGCGAGAGTGAATAGGCACTTACAGGGCAGATATGTACCATCCTAGACTGCATCCCGCTTAACTTCAGGAGCGATTGTGGTCAAATACCTGCCTTGTTATGCATAAAAAAAGAAAAGAAAAGCAGGTATTTGTTTCAGAATGCTGGTAAAGAACTAAAGATGTAGGGAAATGTAAAAATGTTTAGAAGCAAAAGTTAAATAACATAAATTATAAGTAAGAGACATTTTCGTGAAAGAAGTACGAGCCATGTAAGATTATTTGAAAATGAAGGGTAAAATTGCAATTTTGGGGAGTTACGAAAAAGTAGAGTTAACAACCCCGCTATTGGACGAGCGCCAAGGATGGCAAGAAGACCCATTCAAGTCACGATACATGAAACTTGAAATACGATCTCAACATGATAGAGCTGGAATCTGGGGGCACGGCAGTGCCCCCGCCAAGTCGAGCGCGAAGCAAACACTGCCGTACCATCCTTTACTGGAACCATTTCGCCGCATTTTCAGGCCCCTATTTGAGAACTTCTGGATAAGACCAGAACGCAGAAATTTTCGTCATCTAGTAAGCTATAATCACATACTTAAAATCCAAAATTTCAAGTCTGTAGGTCATTTAGTTCCGAAGTTAAGCGAAAGCAAAGTTTCGCATTTACGACACTCACTCACTCACTGATGATCATCAAAATAGAACTAGTACTTCCCATAAACTCAGAGAGCTGAAATTTGGTACAGAGTTAGGGTTTAATAGCCACATAAAGGGAAAACTATAAAAACTAGAAAAATCGAAGATCTGGAGTAACACCACATTCATAATCAATACTACTCCGGCACCGTGGTATTCGCCTGTATCGCTCACCGCTAGATGGCGCTAGCACTAGCAAGCGGTGTCCAGATTTTTTTCCTTTCTAGAGCCCCCCGTCGATTAAGTTGAATGTTGTGTAATTTGCATTTCGTTGATTTCGTTTATTATATTGTANAGAAGTAAACATGGATCTTATTTTATCTTGAAAATCCTTAGAATATCTAAGTTACCCAAATGTTTAGGATTTATACAAATAAGAAAGAAAAGAGAATTGTTCAGTTATTTTGGTAGCCATTTTGGCAAATGGCTCACAATCAATCTTGGGCTTCTGCGAATATCCAATCCCACCAAAAACATTCTGTAAAAAACTAGCCAAGTCTCGATGGAGCTGCTTGTTTATCTCTAAAAAGTAATGAAATCTAGACAAAGTCGTGCCAAGTCTATGGTTCCTTACTGCGATTTCTTTATTATTATAGTTAATGTTGTGTGACTTGGCCGTTGAACAATCTTTATTATGATAATCATACATAAGTATTATTGAAATACGCAGCTTTATTAAACCTACAATTGACTGGTTATTGTTGAATCAACGTTTTCCAAGTGGCAATTTTCCATCGTCAATGGGTAGCGGTTCTGGCGACAGATTGGTGCAATGGTGTTATGGAGCACCTGGTTTTGTCACCCTTCAACGGCCAAGTCACACAACATTAACTATAATAATAAAGAAATCGCAGTAAGGAACCATAGACTTGGCACGACTTTGTCTAGATTTCATTACTTTTTAGAGATAAACAAGCAGCTCCATCGAGACTTGGCTAGTTTTTTACAGAATGTTTTTGGTGGGATTGGATATTCGCAGAAGCCCAAGATTGATTGTGAGCCATTTGCCAAAATGGCTACCAAAATAACTGAACAATTCTCTTTTCTTTCTTATTTGTATAAATCCTAAACATTTGGGTAACTTAGATATTCTAAGGATTTTCAAGATAAAATAAGATCCATGTTTACTTCTGAATCATTTCGTTGAGGGTCCTATGCTGAAGAACTTACACTTCATGACTAACTTGGATAACTTCTGCTTCTTCTTCTTAGTAATTTTGCACTTGATGCGTTCATGTCGGTTGTAGATGCTACACTAGGCTAACTGGTTGGGTTTTATTGACGGCCAAACTGTAGATCCTGACAGCACAGGAGTTGCAGTACTTGCATTGATGGAAGAGGTGGCCATAGTTTTCATACTCATATCTCTACTATATCTACATAGATGATAGAGTTGTTTCCGAATTAGCTACATTTAGCTAAATACACTTTAAGTCAGTTATGATTGAAAGAAAAGAAAGAAAGAAAAAAAAAATAGTCCCTAATCCTTACAACAGAGATCAGTGTCCATAATTTGTTTAATTTTGAACCAAAATGGCAGTCACTCATCATATGGCTGCCTGGCATCAACGCTGGTATTCTGTGGCAGCCTTATAGGTGATTAGACATTATTTTCAACCTCAATTGATTGAGATTGCGATCATATAAATGCGTCTGCTTCTGTATAACGTAATATATTTTCAGATTCTTAGAAAGAACAGCTATGCCAGTATACTTGTGAAAGTAACTTGCGACTGTTGCGTTTGTAATTATTGTTTCAAATTATCATCGTTGTTTGTTATGTTAATGTTGATGTTTGAATAGTGTAATTGGTTTCATAAAGTTCGGTTAAACAAATAAATAATACAAACAATAACGCCAATCACAGCGGCGATTGGCTGCTAACGTATTTAACAAGCTATTAATTTTTGCGTTTAGCTTCAGAACTGTCGTCGGTTGGTTAAATGACACGTCATGTACGAGCAATAACGTTGCAAATACAATTACAAAGATTTGTGACATTCAGCTCTAATGAATGCTAGTAAATTAGTCAATTTCGTTATACACAATGCTTGAATCTCTATCTGAAATTCTGAACACTGCTTAAAATCACTCAACAATATTTCATTTGAAGTTAAAGACATAAAATGTACATCGCAAGATGCTAGTAATTCATTGTGAATGTCAGTAGGTCGTAGTACCTATTTCATTGTCTGATTGACATTTTCCATTGTTGCTAAGGCCGTTTACCCAGCCAAGAGAGGAAACTCACGCGCAAACATCCCTCGTCTATTAATTTACTTTTGTAACTTTATTGCATGATAAAGTAAACTAAACGTAGAAGATCTTTATAATCTCTAGTGGTAGACTTTATGACCTACTAATAACTCAATCGTAACGACTTTTTGACGTGATCTCTGGAATACAGAATCATAATAATTGTTTCTGGCTATACGTCGATTCAAGTCTCCAATCCCCTAGCCAAACTAGAAACAATTATGCGAGGAAATTGTCAATTTGTGTTTTCCATTTGGGGATCGAGATCCCCAGATCAAGAGTCCAATTTTACAGGTTACAGTGTAGTGTGACTCTGTGGTGTGGTGTGACTTACAGCCCTTGACAGCTCGCCAACAAGATTTCGGAGGAGTACATGATGATAAATGTATGTTGTTTATTGTTACAGGGGTGCAGAGCTCGGTGACGTCAGCCTTCTGCGGCGGATGCCCAACGTCGAAGTACTGGCTCTCAGGTGAGACTTGAAGATGAGCATAGCTGCACGAGCAGACTAACAACAATCGACTTGTAGAACAATATTAATTAGTAGACACATCCAGCGTAATTGAAAATGGATTAAGGGTTATTGTCAAGACTTTTTAAGTCGGACGTTAATCATTTGTTTGCAGGACCGCACACGGAAAATTGTAGGCCAACTGTTAGAATAAAAATAAGAATGACTAACACTTGTCTTGGACGTCTTGCTCAAAAAGTCTCATTTGAAAGAACCCTAGAGCAACAAACAATAGGTTTGTGGTTTATGATACTCTAATGGGTCAACAGAGTACATAATCTAACAAATGTCAGAAAACATAACATTTCCTATAAGTGCCATATTTTTCAACCTCAAAATCAGTTTTAATAGTGCAAAACTTTTTAATCTAGAGTCACGGAGTCACTAACTAAAGATTGAATGTTTCTTGACTTGACCAATAGAAAAGCCACTGACCTGAATGCAAGTTTGTTTCTACGACAAATTGGTGTTTCCATTTCATTCGTCCAAATTATAGCCTATTCTATGACGACGATATTGTTTGTAAAAAATATAAAATTGAACCTTCCTGCGTGGGCATAAGGATGTGTAATGTTTATTGTTTTTTGACCGAAAATCAGGGGAGCGAGCCTTTATGAAAAGCCGTATTCGGGTCACAGGTGGGTCGATGGGAAGGGGACGGGTCGGATATACAGGGTGACCCATTGGTGGGTGATCAAATAGGTAGTACTGCTCAAATGCTACAACTTTCGTAGAGGCACAATATACAAGTTCTTAAAAAAAATTACGCCCCCATACTAATTGCCTGACTAGTGACTACTGATGGATGATTATTTAATTAATGTATGATAGCCAAATCCTCTGTGGTTGAGGATTCCAGCTTCGGCCTGATCATCACTTTCCATCAGATGAGAATATGAGATGCAGGCCAAGAGCTTCCTCGTTGTGGATAACAAAAAATTGGATGAAAAGGTCATTTATTTAGAAGATTTCAACTAGGTATCTCTAAGGAAAAATTGATGTATTTGATCAGTGGAATCAATCCTTTTGTTGTTCGCACATCAATGGGCCACCCTGTATTTTGACGTATTGTAAACTATTGGAAGTAAATAAACGTGGATTAATTTACGATATGGACGGCTGTAAAGCTATCGATTACTGATAATATCCGGCCGAAGGATTAAACCCTTTGATTTTATTACTGACCCAAATAAAGCGTGATTATACATTTTCCTGCGTAATTAATGAAAATTGGGCCGAACGGCTTATCCTTTCGTAAAACAGTGAGGAACTAAATCAGCTGGGGTTATATTGAAATTTTAGGTGACTATATTAAAACACGTAGGTAAATCCGATTGGACAATAACATTCATTAATCAGAACTGTAGAGATCTGCCTTAAAAGAGTGAATGAATGAGTGAAGTAAAAAAAATGACACAAAATAAAGCAGTTTGCTATAAGTAATATGTAAGTATGGATAATTTCCTACTTATAAAATCAAATCAAAATCTATTTATGTGCTTGATAATAATATCAAAATCAAAAATATTTATTCAGTTTAGACCACAAGTGGCACTTGTTCTTTTTTGCTTTTCTTTTTGTGTCAAATAAAGTGTTTCTTATCTTATCTTTTGGAACCTACCAGGCAACTACTGAAAAAGGCGACGGAACAAAATTACTCAAATCAGTCACCATTACTTGTCAATTATGCAAAAAGGAAAAAAATTGCAACTCGTAGGTAAATGACAGTTGAAATGGTTTATTTCCTTTGGAGTTTTTCATCTCGCACGCGCTAGTAACTGGTACTTGGTAGACAATGTCGTGTGCGCGCGCGGCGTGACATGCGGTGCGTACACGCACGGAATCGCGCCCGCTCTAATTGCCGCCCGGTTTAGGGCTGCCATCTACTGGAAAACCATGATAATAAAATAAAAAGTCTATTTGTTATATGTAGAGTTCCACATATCTATACTTCTATACTAATATTATAAATGCGAAAGTAACTCTGTCTGTCTGTCTTGCTTTCACGCCTAAACCACTGAACCAATTCTGATGAAATTTGGTATAGAGATAGCTTGAGTCCCGGGAAAGGACATAGGATAGTTTTTATCCCGGTTTTTGAAACAGGGACGCTGCGATAAAATTTTTCTGTGACAGACAAAATACCACGCGGGCGATGCCGCGGGCGGAAAGCTATAAATAAATTAAAGAGAATCCTACTGATTAAGAAACAAGATTTATTGCTCTTATCGCTAATCACCAGTTTGATAGAGCCATAATGTAATGAATATGCAGCTCATAAAATATGACACCAGAAAGATATTACTATTTCCCGAACATTCGGAACTCTTCCCGTGGATGTCGTAAAAGGCGAATAAGGGAAAAGTATGCGAATTTTAGGCCTCCTTAAGACCCTAACCCTTTTGGCCATTGTGAAGGGTGTAAGCCACCATTTCATCCTCATTATCATTATCATTCTACAATGTCTTCTTCTTCTTCATTCTTCTTGAACATAGGCCTCCCCCAATGACTTCCATATTATCTTAAGCCACCACTTCATCATCATCATCTAAGCCATAGGACGTCCACTGCAGAACATAGGCGTCCCCCAATGCTTTCCATGTTTCCCGATTAGTAGCGGCCTGCGTCCAGCGCCTTCCCGCTACCTTTATGATGTCGTCGGTCCACCTTGTAGGTGGACGTCTCACGCTGCGATTTCCGGTACGCGGGCTCCACTCCACAACCTTGCGGCCGTCAGTTCTGCCACCACTTGCCTTTGGTTTTAACGGCCGTGCTCCTGCAGTAGAGTCTAAATGACCTGGTGATGATGACGTCGACAGCCCTGCGCACGCGTTGATTGACGCCGGCCGATCGCCGCGGGCGCGCTTGTTGCAATTACGGCCGAATCGAACGAACGCAACACCCGTGCGTTGGGGAAGCGCATTGAGTTTCATTATTGAAGACGTTGCTAATGAAATTGTAACAGCGGTGTTCTCGAAGAAGAACAGTGTTGATTGCGATTTTGCCGAAGCGTTTAAATTGATTGTTTGGTTCTGAATAGACTCAGTCGGGTCTTGAATCAACCCACTGGGATTACAGATTTTGAACCATATCATCACTTAGTCTCCACTCTTCACTGCAGGAGCACGACGACTCTCTAATTCACCAAATGGCGGATTTAGCCAACGCTACCCACTCTGACCAGAGTCCAGAAGGAAGAAGGGGAGGATATTCATTAATCATACCTATATTGTTTTGTAAAATATAGTTTTGGTTAATAAATATTTCTGATTTTAATCCGATTCACGTTATGGCAATTAGCAATATGAAAAAAATGCAATAGTTATAATTTATTGCAATTGTTCAACTTACCTCATTAATCATATAATTTTATGTAAAACATAGTTTTGGCAAATAAATAATTCTGGTTTTAATCCGGCTCACGTTATGGCAATCAGCAATATGAAGCAAATACAATAGCTCAATTTATTGCAATTGTTCAACTTACACGTTGCCTAGCAATGATTGCTGAAACAAATACTCCTGTAAGCACCATTACCGGCATTCTAAACACACCTGTATCTCTAGTATCCTTAACAGGGTCATTGCACAGCCGTCTGGCAGCACAAGGATCGCATTTCCATCTGCAGTCTTAGAGGTCGTGAACCGTCCAGACTGCAGGAGCGTTGGCTTCGGAGCCCTTTAGTGCCTTATCGAGTTAGAACGGAATTAAACTGTCTAGCCGGGGGAGGCTGTTCAATGTTTGGCTGTTGCTTCTTCATGTTAGGCTATTAGACTGGTTTTTTGAGACCATTTATTTGGCTGGTTTTTCGAAACCATTTATGATAATTTAGTGGTGTTTGTCGAGCAGTTTACACACTACTATATCCGTTTAAACACCCTTAGCTTCAAGCGTCTGGTAAAAAATGCGTATCTAAGCTATTTTAGCTGTCACGTTTTCATGACTACATAGCTGAAGAAATTTTGAAGAATTTTGACATGGCGATAGATGGAACTTGGATAAGGATAGTTTGTAGAGAAACAATCATTCACATGATGATTAACCATCATACAGAATTTGTTGCAAAAGAGTTCAAACTTTTTTCAGCCAATCTGGAAAGCATTAGGGAGGCTTTTCTATGTTCTGCAGTGGACATCCTTTGACTGAAATGATAATGATTATTCCGATGATAATTTTTTGACCGTGGCGCAAGGTTTATAATAATAACGAATCAAATAAGTATTTAGGTTTCAAATGTAATTTAATTGAACTGTTACTTTGTTCATGACAAAGTAACAGGTGCCGTTCTTCAAACAAAGACTCGTCGCGTTTAAGTATGACACATGCGATCTATTTTTAAGTTCTTTCAAAGAACTTCTATCGTTTTGTTCTTTTCATTTCAGTTCAAAATTGTTTCCTCGAACCTTTGACTCAGTTCTACACGAGGGTCTGTAACATTTAAATATTATATTCTTTTTTACAGATTTCAGATTTTACTTGTTCTTTATGTCCCTAAGTTGTCTCCAAATAGTTGATGTAGTATGTTTGTAGACTTTTTGATACCCAGATTGACTGTTGTACTCACTGTTTCTTTACAAGTTAGGAAACAATAAGTTCTTGAGGAAACAATTTATTAATGTTCGTAGCTTCTCAATTTTTTTCAACCGCATCAAATTTTTCTTTTCTTTTCCCCCACTAGGGACAAAAACACTATCACCCACAGATCATGGAATCGCTCTGTGCTATCACCCGATCACCAAAATTAGGTCAACTGAATTAGATCTTATCTTTAACTCTCAATTGAACTGTAATTTTCGAACCATCAGCAAAACTACCAACTACCTCCATTTGAACTGTAACATAAGAATTTTGAACCATATTCCAACGGCTCTACGGTCACGAATGCGATGTATGTCGACGATGTGGCATTACCTGCATGCGATGCGATTCTGGTAACGACAAACCTGCAGCGTTTGGGCCGTTAAAAGGTCACGGGCTGTTTTTGTGGTTGCAGTACTGAGTCACATCACATCACATCTAATGACTGTTGTTTCAAATGATGAGCGACTGAAAAAATCTCGTTTATTGTACATTGTAGAGACAATCTTACCGGTAATTTTAAAATTATTGTTATCCCAATCCCAACTATATAATATTATAAATGCGAAAGTAACTCTGTCTGTCTGTCTGTCTGTCTGTCTGTCTGTCTGTCTGTCTGTCTGTTACGCTTTCCCGCTTAAACCTCGCAACCGATTTTGATAAAATTTGGCATAGAGATAGTTTGAGTCCCGGGAAAGAACATAGGATAGTTTTTATCCCGGTTTTTGAAACAGGGACGCGCGCGATAAAGTTTTTCTGTGACAGACAAAAATCCACGCGGGCGAAGCCGCGGGCGGAAAGCTAGTTTGATATATAACATTGATATTGTCGGGAAGTGATATTAAGGCTGAGTTGCACCACCTAACTTTGACCGTAACTATGACGGTAACCGGTGTTTTTTGTAGAGAATTTGACAGATTATTGACGTTTGTCAAAGTTAAAGTAAGATGGTGCAACCCAGCCTTAACCTTTTCTAATATTATCTTATCTAAATCTAAATATATAAAAGCAGAAACTGACTGACTTAGTGACAGATCAACGCACAGCCTAAACGGCTAAACGTAGGCACTTGAAATTTGGAAGGGACGTAGCTTAGGTACCGTAGAGGTGCACTAAGAAAGGAATTCCCGAAATTCCCACGGCAACGGGAATTAGCGGGAAAATCCTTTTGTATGAAAAATCTAAACCGCGTAAGATAGATGTTTGGGGTAAAACGGTATCTAGGCATACGAAGTCGCGGGCGGCGGCTAGTAAATAATAATAAATAAATAAATATCCTTGGACATTTTACACTGCGCTTCTAGTCCCAAACTAAGCAAAGCTTGTACTATGGGTACTAGACAACGGATATAAATACTTTTTTTTTTTGTAAATGCATACTTATTATACATAGAAAACACCCAGCCCAATACAAACAATTTACAATTTACAATTTCTAAGTTAATATTGTGTAGTATTTCAGGTGTTTTAAATTAACTAGGGAACGGAAATTACATTCAATTTGAATCTGTACTTTAAGAAGTACCTACTCAACGGCAATGACTGATCTTCTTGTTCTTATTTCAGCACTGGCTCACATTATTGTCCCAGAGCACTGGCTGAGTTGCAATGTAAAAGCGTATTTTTAAAAGCCTAATTACAAGAACATGCTATGTAAAAATCAGTAAACACAAAAACCGTTTTAGATATCGTATATCAAGCAAGAGGCTCACTGGGACTCCCTGAAGCATAGAGCCAAGCTCACGTTTCCGCGGCCTCGCAGGCAGTCCCCAGTTTCCACCACCATCCACACGGCTGACTGCCCGCAAGGTGATCGCGGCGATTGGGTAACCGGTCAGGTTACCGCCCAAGGTGCAAAACGTAATGGATAATAAATAATTAAATAATTATCGCTCTAATTACTTTACACATCGCTGACGCTTCCTTGCAGTTTTCATTTCCATTTTATTTTTATTTTTAAAGCACAAATTCTGTTGGCAAATATTTTTTTTGTGTGGTAACAATGGGGATGTTGCCTGGGTCAAAAAGCAAGAGTTTTAATTAGTCCGTCAGTTAACTTATCAAAAAATACTCTACACGTATTTTTCACTTTTTCAAACTAATGAAAATTTAAAGAGATAAAGCGCCCCAAAGTTCATAAGAGGCCCGTGACGTCAACGCTTGCTTAAAAATGCCGCACGTTGTGACGTCGTGCGCAACTTCAACGCACCATAACTATGTAATTATTTGTTAGATTGACAAATAAAAATATACGTGTCCAATATTTTTTGATATTAAACATTACGGACTAAAAAAATTTTTTTAGGCAACTAGCCTATTTTGCTGGTTTGTGATCTCTTTCTTTATTTATTTAAATCAAGTCAATATTCACTACTTAGACCCTTTCCAGGGCAATTATACACGTCCCAAATAGCTTGCCCTACCACCACTACGGGAAATGGGTTGGTGCTGAGAAGAAGTGGCAGAAGAAAGACACTCAGTCACCCTTGTCAGCCTCTCTTTCATTTTAATTACCAGATACAACAAATACAAACAAGACATTACCACATTTAAAGCAAATAAATGATGATTCTGATTCTGACATCAATCTTACCACATCTCCAGTTTTCAGGCGTCCATGTGTCCACTGTGTTACAAAAACATATTTATTTTCCGAATTGTCTTAGTAAAAATTAACCAACTATAAAATAGGGTTGGTATCCTTATATTTAGGACTAGCTTTCCGCCCGCGGCTTCGCCCGCGTGGAATTTTGTCTGTCACAGAAAAACTTTATCGCGCGCGTCCCTGTTTCAAAAACCGGGATAAAAACTATCCTATGTTCTTTTTAATATTGTCACGCATTTAACAATTGAAGGTCACACAATATGAACTTTTATGAAGAATTTTTCGTCTATAGTCCGTCTCCCGAGGTGAAATGAGGGCATAATTTAAGGAGATACACCTTCTTCTTCCTTATTGGTACGGAACGAGGGTTTTTGCGAATGAAAGATCCGCTAGATGGCGGGACGTGGATGTGGGGTCTGATTGCTGCGTGATTGGTGGATTTTGACATATCTGTCAATGTCATGTCAAAAATAACCAATCATGCAGCATTTGGACCTCGCGTCTACGTATTGCCATCTGGCGGATTTTTCATTCGCAAAAACCCTCATTGCTACAATCATCCGCTCACACGAACCCAGTTGCTTGAACTTGTCACTGAGTTGACACACGCCCACGAAAGCTGATCGGGTTCAACGTTATCATCAACCACTTGACGCGAGCCAGCGGAATGGACGCCTCTACGCCACTGGGAATAGAGAGCCTTGGATCAGGAAATGGCTCGGAAAACAATTCATTGTCTTAAAACAATTGCCGGTGTCTTTTACAGGCTAGTGACGTTCGAATGTTGATATCGATAATACTAGTGTAAGGTTCCCATTGCTGTGATTGTACTGCACTCAAAATAAACCATATTCAATGCCTTGGCGCTTATATTGACAATCGTTCGTTCGTTCGTTTCAGCCGAATGACGTCCACTGCTGGACAAAGGCCTCCTCCAAGGTTTTCCACAATGAACGGTCCTGCGCTGCCCGCATCCATATTGACAATAACACATGATATTAAAAAATGAAATATGTGCCAAAATACTGGTCAAAATATTTTTGATTTGATTTGAAACAGGACTCACAGGACAATCAGGACATTTACTAAGTTTCGTTTCAGCCAAATGACGCCCACTGCTGGCTGGACAAAGGCCTTCCCCAAGGATTTCTATAACGACCGGTCCTGCACTGCCCGCAACCAGTTGCTTCTCTTCACCAAATCGTCGGTCCACCTAGTGGTGGTCTCGAGTGGCGTGTTCTGTAAAAAAAACTATACAGTTTTTTAAGTAAGTCGATACGCACATCACTACTAGCACTTCCGCAGCGGGCAGTGGCAAGGCCGCGACCAATCAGAGCGTGCGCTTGCCCAACGCCGGCCGGCGCGCGCGCTTGCCCAATCGGACGCGCCGACTGACCGATGATTTCTAATTGCTGGCTAAATTGCGAGCTCGTGAACTGTTCCATGTTTCATTAAATAAAATAAATAAATATCTTTGGATATTTTACACTACGCCTCTAGTCCCAAACTAAGCATAGTTTTACTATGGGTACTAGACAATGGATATAAACATACTTTAATACGACTTCAATATAACAAAGTCAGAGTCAAAGATTTTATTTAGTACTTAGGCTCTTTCCAGGGCTCTCATACAATTACATACACATCCCAAATACAGCTTGGTAGCTGGTGCTGAGAAAAAGTAGCGGAACTACTTCTTTGTCAACATCGATCGACAATCAGTATACGTCCATCACTAGCAATATGACAGGTGCCGCTGCAGTGCATGTCAAACTTTTATGCGATTATGTTTAATTTAACTAGGAAGACCTGTTTCGCTTATTTATCGGCCCTTTTATAAGTCACCCAAGGGGTGGCTAGTAAAGAGATAACCACCACCAGTTCAAACTGGGTATAAACACAAAGCGAACAAGCAATGACCACATTGCAGACTAAAATTAATCATAATGAAATATTTTCCGTGCCTTTTTTTATTGATCGGCTTTTCTAGTTCTATAAAGTCTTAATATCACTGTGACCGGTAACGATCTATTGTGATCCGTGTCTTAGACTGATTGAGCCAAGTCAACTCATATGACAGACAGAAGGCGTACTAACACAACCTTATTCTTCTACCCGCAGCATAAACAAGATCCGCACGCTGGGCGACTTCGCGGGCTGCCGGCGGCTGCGAGAGCTCTACGTGCGCAAGAACGAGATCCGCGACCTCGGCGAGATCCGCCACCTGCGCCGCCTGCCCGCGCTCACCAGCCTGTGGCTCGACGAGAACCCCTGCACCACGCACCCGGAGTGAGTAGCGTCTCAGTAGCTCGCGAGATCCGCCGCCTGCGCCGCCTGCCCGCGCTCACCAGCCTGTGGCTCGACGAGAACCCCTGCACCACGCACCCGGAGTGAGTAGCGTCTCAGTAGCTCGCGAGATCCGCCGCCTGCGCCGCCTGCCCGCGCTCACCAGCCTGTGGCTCGACGAGAACCCCTGCACCACGCACCCGGAGTGAGTAGCGTCTCAGAAGCTCGCGAGATCCGCCGCCTGCGCCGCCTGCCCGCGCTCACCAGCCTGTGGCTCGACGAGAAACCCCTCCACCACGCACCCGGAGTGAGTAGCGTCTCAGAAGCTCGCGAGATCCGCCGCCTGCGCCGCCTGCCCGCGCTCACCAGCCTGTGGCTCGACGAAAACCCCTGCACCACGCACCCGGAGTGAGTAATAGACAGCCCTAGGGCGCTTTCAATTAAGGCTCGGCGCAAATGGGCTACTGACCACAGCCAACGGTGACTGCCGCGCGCTACTGCCACATTTATTAGAGTGTCAGAAGAGAGCGACAGCCACCGGTGTCTGGAAGCCGCCACATTTTATAAGCCGCTCGTTGCTGCGCAGTCTGAAGATGGATTAAATTAAGACGGAATAGGTATTTGGTACTTTTAATTTATTGGAGGAAATGGTTTGCGCATCGTCATCACTGCCGAGGGACAGGATGGTGTGTGGGTCTCCCGGCGCCCTGAAAAGGAAGATTTCCGCGGCGTACTGTCATCGCCCGAGTGGAGGTGTCGCGAGTACCCGGTCGTAGCTATCTAACACCCAACTCAGCCTCTCTAGATAAGGAAACTTTGTCCGAAAATTTAATTCCTTCACGGTGCCAAGTAACTGGAGCAAAAGAGCACCATTGAGTGTCCGATATCATTGATGAAGACCTGTAAATAAACGAACCCAAAGACCATCGCGGGCCTGAGGACTAAGATGACTGCTGGTAGCGTTTCCCACGCTGTTGATTTATAGTGTTAAAAATCTGTAACTAATTTTATCATCTCTCCTCACTTCTCGCTTCGATAACCCCTTGTAGAAGACTTGTTATAAAAGATCTCATTGTATATGCCGTCATTATAAAATGTGTTTTTTTTCCTTCTCATTTCAGATACAGAATGACAGTCCTTAGGAATCTCCCGAATCTCGAGAAGCTTGACAATGTTCCCGTCCACCCAGAAGAAGTAAGTGTACCTTTGTATTTAGTGTAGAATCCAGCGAGGACGTCTCGAGCCGTCCTAAGTGTTTAAGAAAGCCTTGGAGATAATGTTCCCTTTTTGATGTGAAATGATGATTCATCTCTCCTACCAGATGAAGTTCTCTACAATGCATTTATTTTTAGAGCCTGCTGCTACATTGTCCAAAAAGGCGGTAACGCTAGATTTTGGTAGAGACGTGATTTTTAATAACGTAAAACGTAACGTGCTAAGAATTGAATTTTCAAATATCATATACTCTTGGTTCCAGGTGCAAGAGGCGATGCGCCGCGGAGTTCACATACCCGACTCAGACGACGAAGGGTACCCACAGCAGGTAAGCAAATTCTATGGTCTTCGTTGTGAAAGTCCAAGTTAAAGGCGTATAGTATTTGTGTTAAGGCACACACTGACACAAGCCTCTGGTCGTGTACTTAAAAGGGAACTGTTAAGGGAAGGGTTACTATAATTCTGCTCTAATTTCTTATTCTTCGTTGCTCTTCTTTTGCTTTCTAGCACCAACAAATGATTTTTCTTTGCTTAGCCCAAAAATCAACTGGCAGAGCCTGTTAAAGTCACATATGTCTTAAAGTGCCACAATAGGGTTATTTATTTATTTATTTATTTATTCTAGAAGGCTGCTTGAAGGCTTACAGAAAATCCAACGCGTTATAGTATATACTATACAGTCCACGGTTTTTTTGTAGCTACCTTGTACAGACCTGAGGTGGAATTGTGTAAAGCAATCGTTATCATTTGACAGTTCATAACGTACGATTATTCTGTCAAACGCTTTGTTTAACTGTCTTTATCGTACGTTATGAACTGTCAAATGATTACGATTGCTTTACACAATTCCACCTCTGTTCAGAGCCTTTATGGCATTAAGTTTTTGCCTGCCTTATGTACCAATTTTTATATGACAGCCCGACGGATTAGCAAGCTGAAGTGGCAATGGGCAGGGTACATAGTACGCAGAACTGACGGCCGATGTGCCAGCAAGTTCCTGGAGTGGATATCACGTACCGGAAAACGCAGCGTGGGACGTTTACCCACGAGGAGGATATAGGTAGCAGGAAGGCGCTGGATGCAGGTTGCTACCAACCTCTCAAATCATTGGGGGAGGCCTATGTGCAGCAGTGGACGTCCTGTGGCTGAAATTATGATGATGAATGCTTTAATAAATAAATGCCTTATAGGTTTTATTTTTAAATAAACAACTTGAAAAAATCGAACTGCCTAAGGCGGGACTCGAACCCACGACCTTCCGCTTGCCGGGCGATTGCTCTTCCAACTGAGCTACTTAGACACTGGATGTACCTGTCGAAATTTTCAAGTGTTATACGCTGTTATGGCCGCGTTTTTTATACATCTATACTATCTATCTATACTACCTAATATTATAAATGCGAAAGTAACTCTGTCTCTCTGTCTCTCTTTCACGCCTAAACCACTGAACCGATTTTGATGAAATTTGGCATAGAGATAGTTTGAGTCCCGGGAAAGGACATAGGATAGTTTATATCCCGGTTTTTAAAACAGGGACGCGCGCGATAAAGTTTTTCTGTGACAGGCAAAATTCCACGCGGGCGATGCCGCTAGCTCTTTATAAACTTGAAATTTTTTCAAGTTGTTTATTTAAAACTAGCTGACCCCGCGAACTTTGTTCCGCCTTAATGGCAATAAATAACGGGATAAAAAGTATCCTATGTCCTTCTCCTGGCTCTAAACTATCTCTCTGACAATTTTCAGCTAAATCGGTTCAGCCGTTCTTGAGTTATAAGTGGAGTAACTAACACGACTTTCTTTTATATAATAGATAGAAGACAATGCCGGAAATTGGCGTCTTTTTTTTTCGCGCGGCCATCGACCAAACTTTGTTTTTTTATTACAAAATAGTGTAATAAACCAAACTTACTATGGCATGTATACCTCTAAACTCAGTCTAAACTGAGTTACGAGCATTAAGTAGAAGTTTGATGATTTTCATACTAGATTTGCTTTTTGCGCGCAAAAATTTTGTAAGAAATTGCAACAAAATAGTGAGATTGTATGTGTAAACAAACAATACCATCCATTAAAAGCTACAGACATCAGTATGGAGCAGAATCAGCGCAATAAAAAAATAGCGCAATATTTTGTTGCAATTTCTTACAAAACTTGCGCACAATAATTAACTTTTTAAAAAAATAAAACCGACTTCAAATGCGTGAACACAAAAAAAAACTAAAAATTGCGTATAAAAAAGTTCATCCCCAATTTTCCACCCTTGGGGGTGAAATATTTTCTTCAAATTCGCATGAAACCACCCTTTTGATAATACCTATTCAACAAAAAAATAATCGTTCAAATTGATTTATAATCGGCGGAGATATTGCGTATAAAAAAGTTCATCCCCAATTTTCCACCCTTGGGGGTTGTTTTTTCTATTACTAAATTTAAATGGGACCACCCTTGAGGTATTACCTATACGCCGAAAAAAGATTTGTTCAAATCGGTTCATAATTGGCGGAGTTATCGCGTAACAAACATAGAAAAAAAAAAACATACGGGTCGAATTGAGAACCTCCTCCTTTTTTTTGAAGTCGGTTGAAAAGCAAATCTTGTATAGTTCCAAAATACTGGACTGTCCTGTCGATGACATTGACAGTGGGGCGCCACCGTCAATACCGGATCGCTGGTTCAGATTTTTGCCATGTTGGAAACCATATAGTTGAACGATGGTAGCGCCCCCCTGTCATTGAGTTTGGCGGGACAGTTCAGTGTGGGTCATCTATATGAAAATCATCAAACTTCAAATGCTCGTAACTCAGTTTAGATTGAGTTTAGAGGTATACATGCCATAGTAAGTTTGGTTTATTACACTATTTTGTAATAAAAAACAAAGTTTGGTCGATGGCCGCGCGAAAAAAAAAAGACGCCAATTTCCGGCATTGTCTTTTAGTTTGAGTAGCGACTCAATTTGCTAATAAATAAACGATTGAATGAGGTTTCATTTGTTCCCAGCAGGAGACATACGGGCAGTACCGGCGGCAGCGGTCGTGCGACTCGAGTCCCGAGCGCGACGAGTGCCGCGCGCCGCCCCGCCACGACCAGGTGCGAATGTGAGCCTTGTGTGCTTGGAATAGGCAGGGTACTCACCTGCCATGTGGCACGTAACGTAGCATGTAACGTGTCCAACCTTCAAGTGAGTACGGCTCGTCCACGGTCATCCCGTATCTAGATGCGAACTCCTGGATCCTACTGCCAGCCGCCTTTGTGCTCGCAGTGATACCGAGTCGCTGCGATCTCCCTGCGGACCACGCGCGAACAGCTCGCAGCGGGCTCGTGCCTATGTACTCGATACAGTATCTGATACATTACATGCTACACGGCTAGATGAGTACCCTGCTATAGGTGCGGTTATTGCTTGACTGATGGACGTCTTGCGATTTGAAAATATTTGCAATCATCGTCACTAGTGAGCGCGTAAAAAAATGTCATTAAATGTATGACGGATTGTACAGCGCCCCTAGCGGAAACTATCAAGAACTAAAATATTCATACAATTTTTTAACGCGCTCACTAGTGAGCTGAGCGCGTTTTATGTTTTAAACTCACACTAGGCCCTCAGAATGAGTCTTTAAAAAAGTTATGAATTGAAATTATTGGGGAATGGTGTCAAATTATCTATTCTTGAAGCTTTTGATCAAGATACTTTTATGAGAAATCATAATATAAATTAATTTATTGGTATTATTGGAGGTGATGAAAGCATGGTTTGCCAAAATGTGGAGTGTATTAATTAATATCCGTCAAGCATGACTTGTGTGTATTATTATTTTAACAATAGGGGATCGGACACTATTCACAAGTAACTCCTTCAACTTACTCATAAAGACGACGGTTCTCATACTTCTCATAAGGTTATACTATTTTAGTTTATTTAAAATGTATGATCAGTTGATTTTGAAAAACAGAACCTACAAAATCACCTCACAGTGGTTGTGTCCGATCTCTCCTATTTTACTGTAACTCCGTAATAATAATAAAATGAATACTTATTTA
Organism: Ostrinia furnacalis; assembly: GCF_004193835.3. Taxonomy (NCBI): domain Eukaryota; kingdom Metazoa; phylum Arthropoda; class Insecta; order Lepidoptera; family Crambidae; genus Ostrinia; species Ostrinia furnacalis. The sequence goes on along the minus strand of NW_021136739.1, from coordinate 15,271 downwards.
CCTCATTTTCAATATTACATCTATCAAAATTACATAGACGTTGGAGTTTGTTTCATTAATTCTCATTGTAATAATTTTCAATAAACTGTTAAAAAAACCTGTCAAATCCAAATCGAAGGTTGTTCATAAAATATTATAAAACAAGCTCCATGGCTTCATATCTATAATGTTTATACATGTCGTGTAACTGAGCTAACCCCATTTCCATGTGTGCACTAACGCTCGCTCCGCTCGCCGACTCCGCCGGACATCGTTGCCCGGACACTTCGGACACCAACTCTCCTGGACGCTCGGACACCGTAATACTCAATGGACTCCCGGACGCTTCTATGAAACGCCTTATTTCATCCCATTTTTCACCATCCACAATTTTGAACATTCATTTGATGGTGGATAATTTGAATCAAATAACTGTCCGGTTTCGGACATTATTTTGAGCCTACCTTAAAAATTTATTTTCTTCTCGGTCACTTTAACTGGCTGTCCAAAAACTCATGAATATATCCATACTTGACTTCTGTCACTTTACAAAACTGTCCGAATACTGGACACTTCTAAACATGCATTATCCATCTTACGGACCAATCTAAACGTTTATCTCTCTCCGTCTGTATACCGGACACTAACCAATATCTCATATCTAAACCTCGTCTGAATAAACCAACCTACATCTCCACCTCCCGTCCGTACCCGGACACGTGCCGGACACTCCCCGGACACCCGGACAGGGCAGCGACAGCTCGGAGGCGGGCGCGGAGCCGGCGCCGGCGCCGGAGCCCGCGAGGCCGGAGCCGCAGCAGGTTGGTGCTTCGTAACTACGAGGACTGCAGGCTACAGCATTCGACCACTAAAGTCTGTTCGCCGAGTTTTGATAAAAAAAAAAAATCAGAGGTTCTAAACTCATTATAAATTGCGGCCCGCTAATTATTTTTGTCGATATAATGAAAAAGTTGGTAAATTATCATTATTATCTCTTTTAAATTTACGGGAATTATTCCGGTTAGGGCATACGTGGGGATACGGATCAAACATGTGGCGTCCATGTGTTGGATAAAAAGTATTTCATTATTATCAAGTGGCTTATAGTGTATTCCAATGTTGGGCAAAGCCCTACCACTGTCATACCATTCATTTCGGTCTCATGTAAAATAAATCTATTCCGTGTCACACATTGCGTTTCACACATTGTGGCCCGCCGGCCGGGGCGCTTGACGACAGCTGCGTGGCTCGTAACATGGTACTCAGTGCGCGTTGTGACAAACGACGCCCGCCATACAGAATGCGATAATTAAGCGACAGTCGCTATTGCAAGACATTTCATGATATTTATCAACTCTCGGCGAACAGACTTTAGTTGGCGCCAATGATTAGTTTCGTTGCGGGTCCAGTGACAGTTTACCTTCCCCCCGGGACAAACTTGACCTTCATTGGTTGGGTTTTTATGGCGGTCAAGCTGTAGATCCTGGCTACACAGGAGTTGCGAGTTGTAGTGGGAACGAGAGGTGGGAATAGTCTCGTTCGGTGGCGCCAACTAAAAAAATGGGACTATTCCCACCTCTCGTTCCCACCGCTGCAACTCCTGTGTAGCCAGGGTCTACAGCTTGACCGCCAATAAAAACACAACCAGTGAAGGTTTGTGTGGGTGGAAAATTAAACTGTCATTGGACCTGCAACGAAATTAATCAGAAGAACTTATTAAGGAGGAGTTCGAATTTAAGATTCGATTGAAATGATATGAAATGTCTTTAATGCACCACCAATCCCTAATTTTTAAGTGACCCCTATGGTAACATAACAGGAATTTGTTTTCATTGGGTCACTTAAAAATAAGGGATTGATGGTGCAAACGGATCACGAAAGTGAATAACTTTTTACCAGAATTTTGCACTGTGACATTAGCTTCCTCTACAGTGGCGCCAACTGGTGAGCGCTAAAGCAGTAGTCCACATTATTATTAGTTAACTTGCATGTTTCTTTTGTTTTTGTGGAATGATTTTTCTGTTCTTTTTATGATTATTTATGCAGTATAAAAGGTTTTTTTTATTATAATTTAAATCGGTATCAGTAAATAATGTACTGAATTTTTAATAAATAATTTGAAAAAATCGAAACTGCCTAAGGCGAATTTTCGATTTTTTCAAGTTGTTTATTTAAAATTTAGTTTGAGAAGCGACTCTATTCGCTAAGAAATTTTAATAAAAATATGTAGGTACTGAACAACATAAACTACGACCGAATTTCTTGAGCTGTTTTGCCATTATTGTCCCGCAGCACAGTCTTTTATTTTGCCTTAGAAGCGGACGTCCCTGTTTTATTAATTCAATCGTTAGATATTACTATTATGTATACAATTGATGAAGGAACTAGTAGTTGTATTTGTTTAGTTTCGAAGAAATATTCGATTTTGTGATTTTATAAAAAAAACTGTTTTAGAAGCATATTTTCTAAAAAAATTACATTAAGTCAGAATTTTGTAAATAAATTTACCTATCACTATAACGTCTACCTTTATGTAAAAATAAATGGTTATTGCTGCAGTAATTTAGGAATTATTTAATAATTTATGATTTTCAGAAAACATTTTTTTCTCTGTTGTCCTAGAAAAATGGCAGCTAGACTTACTTTATATTGATGCATGATATAATTATCTATAATACCTGAAAATATTACTTGCCTATCCCGTGGAAGTTCGATGATACGACTAGAAAAATTTGTCAAAAGTAATATTGACTAAGGCCATCGGTCAAAACCACTATTAACTGAAATTTGCAGTCAAAAGTGGTTTTGATCGATTATGAGTTTTGACTGCAACATATATATCGATGTTTCGAAAACGATAGGATTTCCAATAAGCCGCCACAGGGCCAACTCTATAATTATCAAACTCGACCAGACAAATTAATAATGGTAAAAGCAATGAATTTCAATAGTTATCTAACAAAGGCATTAAAACCGTATTGTTACGGACGGCATTTAAAAAACTAAAAAATATTTAGATGACAACCCTATTTACATATAAATCTTCTAAACTCATAGAAATTAAAATATCTTCGAACTTCCACGGGATAGGCAAGTAATATTTTCAGGTATTATAGATAATTATATCATGCATCAATATAAAGTAAGTCTAGCTGCCATTTTTCTAGGACAACAGAGAAAAAAATGTTTTCTGAAAATCATAAATTATTAAATAATTCCTAAATTACTGCAGCAATAACCATTTATTTTTACATAAAGGTAGACGTTATAGTGATAGGTAAATTTATTTACAAAATTCTGACTTAATGTAATTTTTTTAGAAAATATGCTTCTAAAACAGTTTTTTTTATAAAATCACAAAATCGAATATTTCTTCGAAACTAAACAAATACAACTACTAGTTCCTTCATCAATTGTATACATAATAGTAATATCTAACGATTGAATTAATAAAACAGGGATGTCCGCTTCTAAGCCAAAATAAAACACTGTGCGCAGCAGTGATAGAATTTAATTGTGACGTGTAATTGTAAAAAATAAATTACTTTTTATGACATACACAGGCTGTCCTAAAATTAGCACGTCACACTGACACAAGAGGTAGATGGTCATTGAACAAAAAGTTCCATCGTCGAATATGTCATAGTTTTAAAATCTATGTCATGGTTTCATAGTTTATGAGATTTGGCCAATTTTAATATTTTTTTTTTGAATGTACAAATTAGACATATTTGATGCGTCTTAGGCTCCAGTCTAAGTTGACGTGCTACTTTGGGACACCCTGTATATCTTTTATGATCTGTAAACGAGCGTTGTCGCCCGCAGTGAATAAATACCAAATAAATATTTTTTCTTTCTTTCTTTCTTTCTTTCTTTCAGTGCCCTCTGTCGCCCACGAGACGAGTCTCGCCCGAGCCTGACGAGCGGTACGAGTACCCGGCCATGACGCGATCGCAGTACGAGGTGAGTGCATAAATACAGGGCGTTGCTATAGTTGATGAAACAAAAAAGATGTATTCTACTACTCAAATTCTCATCAGCAATTAGTCATTAAGTTTGTGGATGTCATTTTTTTACTATTTGATACGGTCTTATAGAAAAAGTTGTTATATTTGAGTAGTAGAATTAATCCCTTTTGTTGAAAAAAAAAAATTGCAAGCAAAAGTATTTATGGAACCACCCCCTTGTGTAGATGAAGAATAGAATAGAATCTAGCCGATTCACAGTAAAATTAGAAGCGTTAGAATTGTAACTAAACCTATTATCAATTGTACCTCAAACTTCGCATTTGATCTCATGATACATTTTTTTTTTAATTTTGTTCATTAGAAATTGTTCTGCTAACAATCACTCACCGAATGCTTTAAGGCTGAGTCTAGTTTAAATCTGTGACTTTTTTTCTATTATAAACTTCCGTTCAGGACTATCAATTCTTTTTTCTTTAATAGGAACCTTAAGCGAGGTTTAGAGTAGTAATAAAACTTGCAGAAGTTGATTTCCGCGAGCTGTTTACCACTGTGGCAAGCCAACTTCTTCAAAATTTACACGGCGGTGACAGCTTCCCCAAGTCAACTTCTGCAAATTTTATTGCTAAAGTCCGGTCGCCGAGCACGTAGAATTTCGTCCAATGACCCCAAGCTACCACTCGCGCGTAATTATGTTGCTGTCGCGGTCTCACTGCGGGCGCCCGTCGCAGAGTCGCGACAGCAATATAATTACGCGCGAGCGATAAGGATGGGTAGCTTGGGGTCATTGGACAAAATTCTACGAGCTCGCAGACCAGACTGTAGTTGGAGGATCTGATGTTTTTGTAAAAAGTTGAGGAGTGTTTACTCGGTGTCTGTGAGGCTGTGTCGTGTTGCAGGCGCGCGCGCCGCGCTCGCCCGACGCGCCGCTGCGGCACTCGCTCTCCGCACACAGCGTCAAGGTACACAGTGCACACATACAGGATGTCCCAAAAAGAGTGGGCCAAACTTAAGATGATAGACAATGGATGACTATGTATAGTTTTTTTTTAAAATATCACCTTTACAAATACGATTTTTTTAACGTTTTTTTAAATCCCTTATTTTTGAGCCTTTCTCTTGTTGCTGGGTGCTGTTGCTTCGTCTTATTCGTCTTTAAAAATATTTGCCCATTTGTACATAGAGCAACAAAAGATAGGCTTAAAATTGGGGATTTTAAAATAACATAAAAAATATCCCTGAAATGGTAATACTTTTACTAAAGTATTTTTTTTGTATGTAGGCAGGCACAGACCACAGTGTGGTCTTTCATCTCCTTCCCCTTATTACAAGAAGTTAGACTCTGGTTGAACTCTGTTTAAGCATTTAGTATGGAAATGTTGTTTTCTTCTCAGTGTTCGTCCCGGGTTTAACTTTTTTGTAATAAGGGGTCTTAAGTTTGGCACTTTCTTTTTAGGACATCCTGTATACACACATTGTTTACGATATAATTTATAGACAAAATATACAGACAGTAACCATTAACAAAAAAAGCTCTCAATAACAATTATTTTTAATATAAAGGAACATTGTTAACCGGTTTTACGGCTACCCCTTAGTCAGAGATTTGCTCATACTTCTTTAAAAAGAGTTTCACTCGTAGATATTCAAATTATTTGATATTTGGATTAGACTTTCCTGAAATACCAATCGTTATCACAAAATGCAACAACAAATTGAGCTTTCATAATTCACAAATTCAACACATGTAAATGCTTCTCATTTATGTATGACGTCGCACTGTAATTGCTTAACTAGAGTTTTGGCGCAGTTACACTACGTGAAATTGATCGAGGAAAATAGTGTAAATGTTACGGTTAATGTGATAAATTGAAAATTATTAATAATAACCGGTTATTATGAATAATTACCGACAGTCGCGGTAAAAGTGATAAATTAATCACATTTTTAACAGTGATTATTTAATAATTCAACCTTAGTACTAACAAATTTCTTAAAAGAGAACAACTTCTTGTGTACGTGCTCGTGTACAGCCAAACTTTTGAACGTTTTGATATCATATATTAATATAATTTGGCATAATGAGTTTGAAATGTTTCTTGCATAATATTACTTTTCCATGATGCCTATAACATAATGTTTTGATTTAAAGTGAAAAATAGGTTAAGGTGCGGCGGGGGGGGGCCCTTGGGCCCCCCCCAAGCCGCCTATTTAGTTTTATACACACATAAATGACCTCATATTAATCACATTAACCAAATCATGCGGTAATTATTCATAATAACCGGCGATTATTCATAATTTTCACATTTATCACTTTGACCGTAACATAAACACGCACTTCAGCCAGCCTCGCCGTGCGTCTTCCATACTTTGGTGAGCGTGCTCCCGTTTCGTATCGGTCACTTTTCTGTCCCAACAGCCATCATCTCTACGAGCTATTTGCCCCGCCCACTCCCACGTGATTTTAGCAATAGACTAAGAGCTAGTGAACGCCAGACCTACGTCATTTTATAAAAGCTGAAAGTTTGTCAGCGTATGCTCCCAATATAGGTTAGAATGTTGGTGGATCATGAAGTTTAGGTCATCGTGGCTTTGGCAGCTATCCTAAAAAAACTGTCTGGTAAGGAGTTGGTACTGTCTAAACTATCTTCATGATTCATCAACGTTCTATCCTATATTGGGAGCATACGCTGACAAACTTTCAGTTTTTTAAAATGACTTAGGTCTGGCGTTCACTAGCTCTAAGTCTGCAATTCTGCGGGCTATAATGGTCATTTTGGTTCTCCCGCTTTCTTTAACCTTCTAAAAAAGAAGTAAGGTTTTGACAAGAATATTGCTTACTCAATCAATTACTGAGGCTGTTCGCACCCAACAACTATTATCGTGGTCGAAGGCATGCATTGTTTGCTGTTCCTCCGTGTCGTACGGTTTCAAGATCGAAATCACTTATACCACGTACATTAAGTGCTCTCAATCGTTTCCTGGACCAAAACCCAAAATGTGACGTATTTGCAGAGGGGTGGAGTACGTTACTAGCAGAATGTTTGGGTTACTGTGAAAATAATCGCATCTGATTTATGTACTTTTCCTAAATTAAGTTAAGTTAAATTGTTTTTAATTACCTAAATGTTATTCTGAGCTTTGTTACGTTTTGTTTGAATAGTGTAATTGGTACTACCGTTCTATTCATGAATAAATAAATAAATAAATAAATTGTGGTTCGATCGCAGGACTACGCGTATTCGACGAACGGCGAGTGCCGCTACAGCGCCGCGCCCACGCTCGCCTCGCCGCCGCACTACAGTGACGGCTGCTACGAGCGCTCGGACAGGTGTGATGACATTCTTAATCCTTCAAGCTCCGCGAATCCAGACACAATAGATCAGTGTTTTTCAACCTGTGGGTCGCGACTCCCTGGGGGTCACGGCGCAGTTACACAGTTTTTTGAGAATATGATATTGGTCCTTTAGAAAAGTTGTTATTTGTTTGAAAGCAGAACCTTATAGGCCTATTTTTGTCCCAGGGCGGAGTCGTACCAGCAGGTGCCAACGCGACCGGGCCCGGGCTCGGAGTGGGATCGGGACAGGGACAGCGCGCGAGAGCGGGACAGAGACTACCCGTCCGCCGTCATGGCCGAGCATCGCGGGTTCACGCGCCGCCCCGTCGCTAGGGTGAGTGTCCCGCAGGCGCGCGAGCGGGACGGGACAGCGCGCGAGCGGGACAGGGACACCCGTCCGCCGTCATGGCCGAGCACCGCGTCCTGTAGCCTCATTCACGTAACAAAACTTCAACAACAAATCGCTGAGTTATCTACCCTATCGAGTAATCGTTCTATCGAAATGACCCTCATGAACACGGATTTAAAACTGTTTTTCAATGGGACGACTTCTGAACGTCGTCAGCAAGATCTTGACTGTCAAAATACGTGAATTAAGCCACTGAAACCTTTCTTTGTCACCTGTCAACCGCTTTGCAACGGAGGGAAGGCGAACATTAACTTCGAACTCCTATGTTGTTCTGATTAATTTCGTTGCGGGTCCAATGACAGTTAACTTCCCCCGGGACAAACTTGACCTTCACTGGTTGGGTTCTTATTGGCGGTCAAGCTGTAGATCCTGGCTATCCTAGTTGCAGCGGTGGGAACGAGAGGTGGGATTAGTCCCGTAGGGTGAGTATCCCAGCAGGCGCCGAGCGGGACTGGGACTACCCATCCGCCATCATGGTCAGACTCCTTCACTATAATAACGCAAAGACTCCTATGTTTAAAATGGACAATAACTCATAATATGTTTTAAAATCGGATAACACACCAGCCAGGCTGAGCCAGCAGCCTGCTTGTGACCAGTAGCCGAAATATACAGCTGTGCTCATGTACTTTAGACCCGAGATGATTTAAATATGAATTTTAACTGTAAAGAAATCCGAAAGTTTAAAATCCTCCTATGTTCTTCAGAATAATTTCGCTGTGGGACAGACATTCCCCTCCTTTAGGCCCCTCGCCCACGGCGACGTTTTGTAGCGATGCAGTAGCGATTCTGTCGCGCGTTCGCATAGATACAGTCGCAATGCGGTCGCTAACTGTGTGCCCTCGCCCACATAAACGCGCTTCTGTCGCGATGCAAACGCGATTCAGTAAGGCTTGATTACCTTTTAGGCTGACATCGGTGACTGACGTCAGCGGCGCGCACGATTACTCACTAGTTCTATGTAAGCATCTGCCGCTGACGACCGTTGCAGTGCGGTGCTTCATAGAACATTGTGTTTTATTACGCTCGACCGATGTACGCGACCGACGTCAGCGTAGGAGGAAATCAAGCCTAACCCTTCCTCCGTTCTCTCCCCGATGTCGACCGACACGGTCGCGTTTGCATCGATACAGTCGCGCTGTTGTAGCGCGTTAGTAGCGCGTTTGCATCGCTTCTGTAGTGCGTTGCAAATGCGACTAAAGTCTGGTCCGTGAGCACGTAGAATCCCGTCCAATGACCCCAATCTACCCATCCTTATCGCTTGCGCGTAATTATATTGCTGTCGCGACTGTGCGACGCGCGCCCGCAGTGAGTGTGGTGCGAGCGCTCGCTCGATCGATTCTACGTGCTCACGGACCAGGCTTTAACGTGCGTTAGTAGTCTGTCATACTGGTAATCACTACAAAAATTCGCCGTGAGCGAGGGCCCTTAATAACGAATATTTTTCTTGAGCTAAGGTGATCTTTTCAGAACTCGAACCTGTTGTCTGCGGTGCTGTGCCTGGTGAAGGAGCTGGACTACCCCAGTCTGGAGGTGGCCGAGATGGCCGTCAGGTCAGCGCCGTTCCACACACCTTCAGTTATTCACTGTTTCTGCCCCAGCGGCCATCATCATACAGGGTGTTAGGTGAATGGGTATATGAGCCGACACTAGCCCATGTTTACATGGGCTTATAAATGGTATGGTGAAGTCAGAAATGGCAATGCCAGATCTTGTATGGAAGGTGGCGTCTTTTTTTTTTCGCGTGGCCATCGACCAAACCTTATTTTTTATTTTATTTTATTTTATTTTATTTTATTTAGGATAACAAACAATTGTACAATTCAGATATGCAGTAAAGTTATACATCGACATTTAGTTATTGTACAACCCGCACCGCTATCCCCATCTTACAAACATGCTTTGCCTCTTTGCACCACTAGCTGATTTATGGAAATGAACAGAACAATCAGTGGAGCCCACGGCCACGGATTTTTTGATTACAAAATAGTGTAATAAACCAAACTTACTAGGCTAGTGTCGGCTCATATACCCATTTACCTAACACCCTGTATACCACAATATAGTTTAAAAATAATCGAATGATAACACCTATCGTTTCCATCCCGTTTACAAAACATCTTTTGTTTGCCTTCTTATACAGAACATGTCTGGCTTTTGGATGACTAGTTTTAAATTTTTACTCCTCCTATCAAAACCTGATCGGACAAATCGGCAATTCGTTCGCCAGCTCCTCATTAATGGACAACATTGCGTTGCAGGTGTCGCATGGACGAGCTCGCCAACAGCCAGTGACCCCGCGCGCCCGCGCCCTGAGCCGGCGGGGCGTTCGCGGGGCGTTCGCGGGCCGTGCGTGGGCCGTGCGCGGGGCGTTCGCGGGCCGTGCGCGAGGCGTCGCGGGGCGTTCGCGGGCTCTTTCAAGTTCGCGTTTCCCCGCGCGTATAAAATCCTTTTTGTATTCGCCTCAAGCCAAGCGCGTCGCAAGCATGGACGCGCATAAATTCCAATACAAGCCCAACGCTGCGAGGGTTTTGAAGCATTAACTGAGCATTTTTAGCCTGCGTGGAAGTCCGTATGCCAATAACGCTGGAAGCTAGTGAGAAGACAGAAGCAGAAGGCAAGTACCGATGCCGCTAGTGCGAGCAACGCCCCGCGCACGCCCCACAGTGGCGGGAATGTACAGTTGACAGCGCATCAGGCTAATTTCTGTCTCAAAATAGACTGTTTTACGACGGGATGAAATGCCACTGTTTTTTAGTAAGCTTGATGTTCTGTCATCTGTACCTTCCGGGTGTGCGTAAAACAAGATGGCGGCGCTCATCGCTGACGGCTGTCCCTATCTTGTCACGGATACACAGACTGCCATATTGATCGCGATGGGTTTACTTTTGAGGTAAACAGTTTTGTCCCGGGCTCAGTAGCAGCGGAGCGCATAAATTGACAACTGTACAAAATAGTGTTGTGCCCGGTGACTATCGATATCATACGCAAAAAATTTGCAAGTAATTTAATTTAATACGGACACGTTTTTTTTTTAATTTTCGTTTGCATGATCGTTTTGGATCAAGCAGTCGAAAGTGAAAGATTTTTTTTGGCATTAGCAGTTATAATAACAGTTATTTGCATGTCAATCTAAATTTCTTATCTCGATTTTATAACAAAAACCTACAGTGAGGTGCTATGATCTGTATTTTACAGCGTGCGACTAATATAACTTGATTTGCACGAACCAATTATTTCTGATTAAATTCGTTTAAAATTATCGATATCGCCGTACCCATCCCTGCTTACGTAAAACAAAATGGCCGCTTCCCGCCATCTTGTCGCGTCAAAATGTCGGAGTTGACGTTGACCCGCGACTCGTGTTCTGGAAAGAGGGAGTCTTCTGCGAAATAAGTTTATTTATTTACACAAGACTTGCGCTTTCATTTAACTTAGCATTTTCTATAAAATCGACGGAGTTTTGGCGGTGTTTTGATTAAAAAGTAAAATTGATAAGTTTCTAAAAATTCGTACAACCAACCTGGTCCAAAAACAACTCTGGATGGTCAAGAGCAACTCTACATATTTTCGTAAATATTCATTTATAGGTAAAAAGATAGTACCTATTTTATTTATTTTTCGTTAAAACGCCGCCAAAAAGTAGGATCTACATAATTTGAGATTTGGTGATATACCATCTCAATTTGAGATTATTTTTAACAATTTTTTATTTTTATATTCGAGCCATGAAGTTTTATTTTACCGACTAGGTACTGAGAGGTACTGATTTTAATGTTTCGTGTATAGTTTTTGTGAAAATGTTGTTATTGCTCTCGGAATGACAGTCCAAACTCGTGTGATATTCTATGAAATCGTTGTGTACATTTATTTGCATCCTTACTATTACAAAAACCATGTATATGTGATAGATTAGGTTATGTTAAAATAAGAAATAAAATACATGATGTATTCTTGAAATTGTAAATATAATTTAAGTATTTTATTCGAAATTGTGAGTTTCAAATGTATAATATTCGCCGACTTACAGAGCCTTTGTTACAATCAAAATTGGGATTCATGATTCAATAAGAAAAGTTGCAGTTCAAATATTCACAAATTATTCTTTTGTAAGTATACTCACGTCACGATTCCAGCTGTGTAATTAATTACATAGTATCATTGTTTACTTTCGAGGCAAAGCACAGTTTTGGTTAAATTAGTTCTGAATTTATTTCGTTAAATGACGAGATTGCCGCGTCGGCCCCCAGTCCTGTACCATAAAAAAATTTAATTGATTCTGTCACAATTACCTACTTTATCTACAGGCACAGACATTCTATTGACATACTTAGTATTTATAATCTGTACTATCAAAATGTCACTATTGCATTTTAACAACAGGCAGAGCAAACTACTATCGATACTTAGTTGTACAACCCTGTGGGTCTAGATAAAGTGCAAATTATAATCGCAGTAACCAGTCGAAAAGTGGTCGAAAAGCCCCTTTTTTGTATGGAGTTTTAACGGATTCGATTTTCGATTCGATCAAAAAGTGCGTTTTGTCTAGGGGGGCTGGTGTCCCAGATATGACTTTTACAGGAGGGCGCAACTACCAATACTGGGTTATTAGTTCCGATTTTTGCCACTTGGCGTTTCAGATCGTTTGACTTTAATGCCGTCTATCGATATGAAATAAATTAGTAAAGTAAAAGCAAAAGTATTTTATTTGCCAACAAAAGAATTACAGTTTATTGTTGATTTTGCTTCAAGTAGCAATTCTCTGAAAGTCGACGAACGTTCCAAACAGTTCCATCAGCAGAATTGAGGTGGTATATAAGACAGGGCAGGTGCGCGACGTTCAATTATACGCTTTAATGTCAACGCGATAAAATCGTTTTTTGTCAAATCAGTCGCCGCGCTGCCAAACGAAATATTAGTGTAAGGACTGATAAAATTAATAAACAACTTGCCGTGATTATGTTGTGTTTTATTGTATCTGGTCAAGTAGCTTTGGCCACGTAGACCATTTTTCCGTTTCGTTGGGTTTTTTCCAGTTTTGGTTATGATGACTGTATTGAGGCGGTAGAACATTTATCAACCCGGAAGCGGATCGCAACGCAACCGTATCAACTCGAGGCGGTCAGTATTCTTTGTATGAAACGCCAAACGCACACTTATCCGCAACCGTACTTTAACGTTAACGCCTCGCCTCGCGCTTAACAGCGCGCGAAAGGCGATGACAGCTCGCTAAATGCGATACAGTGTTGATCGCTTTCCGAGTTGATTGTTGTCTGCTATCCTATCCTATGATCTTTAGTACACACTAGACAGGTTGTCTCCATACAAATGAAAGCTAATTTTGAGTGGTAACAGAGTAAATACAAATGAGTAGGTCATCTTCATAGAAACGCACCGAGCGCGGTTTGTATGTGAGCGCGCGCCAATACGTATGCGGCGCGCACGCACACACTGACAAAATTCAGCGCACCTACTGTGGGGCGTAACTCCTACATTAAAGAATGCTAGGGTAAGGATGCTATGCTATGAGGATGTGAGTGATGCTGAAGGGTCGGGAGAGAGGTGGAATGAAAACGACCAGTTTGAGTGACTGTTAAAAATACACTGATTTATTGCTATAAAGTATTCAATGCGTCGACGCTAATTTGGGTCAACCGCGCAAACGCTTACTTAGCAATAACTAGCTATATGAAAAGTGAATACGTTTGTACGATAGCTCGTACACCTACCCCCGCTAATCCACGCTAAATTTTGTCCGTGTGTGCGGGCGTGCTCATATACCTACAAACCGCGCTCGGGCGTTTCTATGAAGATGACCTACTCATTTGTATTTACTCTGGTGGTAATTTGAAGCGCCACTACGATTTTTCCGAAAACTAATTTTGACATACATTGCAAGTGGCTACCGTGGTTTTTGAGTAATATAATTTTATTTTGTTGTAGGTATAATGTGAGATTTCATATTTAATTATTTAAGTTTAGCATGAGGAAATGTATGTTTTGTAATAATCGCTAGAGAAAAAGGAGTAAACGACTTTTCATATCACTAATTTTAGCTCCATGGACAATCGTATCTGCCTGATGACAGCAGCCAGTCCAGTGTGTAATATTACAAAGGGCTGAGTGTGAGTTTACATCAAACGTACTCACAGTGAGCCCGTTAAAAAATATAAAAAATTAGGTTCTTGAAAGTTTCCGCTAGGGGCGCTGTACAATCCGTCATACATTTAATGTCATTTTTACGCGCTCACTAGTGAGGAGGACGTTCGATGTAAACGCACACTAAAGGTTCGGCCAAACCAACGCGATCGCACGCGATCAGTAGCCGCGTGCAGCGATGGCGATCAAAGCATTTAAGTTTGGTCGCGTGTGACCGCGTTGGTTTGGCCGAACCTTAAACCCTCAGGACAGTGCGCTCGCTAACACCCTCGCTCCACTCGTCTTCCTAGCACATTCTGGTGGACACGTAGCGTAGGAACGAAGAAAAAATAAAATAAATAAAACAAAAATTGACTTGGTTATATTTTATTCATGAAGTTCAGTACAAATTCAGTACAATTGTTATAGTAATAATTTACAAAAAATAGTTTCTATTGAGTAGTTTCAAGCTGTTTTCTGATTGTGTAACTGTCTATTGCTGCCATTTGTTGTACTAGTTGTCCTTAGTGGTCGGTATTCGAGTAGTCGCGTCTTGATTAGACTCCAACACCTGTTGTGAGAAAGAACAATTTATGATAGTAGATAGTACATAATTATACAATAAATAAATCATGCGCATATACACCCACCCTATCGAACAAAAAAAGAATTTGAAAATCGGTCCACAATGAAGTAATCGGAGAACTAAAATTCAAATTCAAATAGTTTATTCAGTACATAGGTCCTTTCCAGGGCACTTAAACACGTCCCAAATATTATTAAGAACATAAGAGTACATAAAAAAGATAAGTACAGCCGAACCGAACCTCCTCCTTTTTTGAAGTCTGTTAAAAACAAACTTAAAAAGCCTACTTGCAAAAATGAATGAGTTTTAATATAACATTAAAATTAAATTACTATCCGTTCGCTTTAAGTTTGCCGCTGGTGATCTGGCGATATGACGTCACTCGAAGAGAAGCGTCTATAACTTTATCAAACTATATTTAAAATATTTTTTATTTATTACTAGCTGACCCCGCGAACTCTGTTCCGCCTTAAAGGCAATAAATAAGCCATCGCAATTTTTCCTTATTTGCTTACCGTTTAGACCTACCCTGGACTACGAAAAACATTTTAAAACCAAAATCAGCTCAATCGGCCCAGCCGTTCTCGAGTTTTAATCAGACTAACGAACAGCAATTCATTTTTATTTATATAGATAGATAAGAAAGAAAGAAAGAAAGAAAGAAAGAAAATAATTTTATTTTGACAACCACAGATTCAGGCAATAAAGACATTACATAAAAAAATAAATTACTAAGTTGCCAAAAAAGGTCACCCACTCAGTAATATCTTGACAGTGTGACTGCCAAGACACTGATTTTCAGTGGGTGCCTTTTTGCGGCGCTATACATATATCAAAAACAGAAAAAAGAGTAA
>NW_021136738.1:0-1065 GCF_004193835.3 Ostrinia furnacalis | reverse complement strand
TGGAATTGAGAAATGAATCTCCAAATATAAAAATCGCTCCGCAAACTTAGAATTGATGACATTATGAAGAAATACCTGATGTATTTCAATAATTAATATAATAAATACTTAAAACGTTTTGATATCTGATTGCTGGTCTATTAGTTAGATGGTTCATTTCAGGTTTATGTGTCTGAAATACCAATGGAATAAAAAAAAAATCCTAATCAATATGTTTAATATTTTAATAAGGAACTAATAAATTCTTAATTTTTATACGTTATTTTAATTTTCTATATATATAAAAGAAAGTCGTGTTAGTTACTCCACTTATAACTCAAGAACGGCTGAACCGATTTAGCTGAAAATTGTCAGGGAGGTAATTTAGAGCCAGGAGAAGGACATAGGATACTTTTTATTCCGTTCGAAATTTAAAAAAAAGTCTGCTTATTTATTGCCATTAAGGCGGAACAAAGTTCGCCGGGTCAGCTAGTATTTAAATAAAACAAATAAATACATAACACAGGGTCTCTTTGTTTATTTATTCTTAACCTTAAACATAAAACAAATATTGCAAAACCCAAGAGCTAGATTGACCTGACACTATACCGAAGGTATTATATAGGACGTCAGTTTGTACACGATTAAAATGGCACTCAAATAGCTGAAATACAACAAGGCACCAGGTATTACGGCATTATAGCTGAGCTTCGCCGGTACTAAAGGCTCTACAGAAGCAGTTCAATTCCGTCATTCTCGAAGAAAAAACGCCTCCGGCATGGCACAGAAGTGTGGTGATAGCATTATAGACTCATCTCACTTATGAGGCGTGTTTACAAGTTGTTTTCGAGAGTCCTTACGAATCATCTCGCTCGCAGACTCGACGACTTCCAGTCTTCCGAACAAGTTTGTTTCCGAAAAGGCTTTAGTATTATGGTACACACACAGGTACTCTATGGCAGATTATACAGAAGACCAAGGAGTCGCGATATCGGGGATGATATCGGAGTCATGGCCTCCGTAGAGCCTTTCAACAAGTGGGTCTCAAAATGAACATTGACAAGACAAAAATCATGTCAAATGTCC
>NW_021136737.1:0-602 GCF_004193835.3 Ostrinia furnacalis | reverse complement strand
TTTCAGCGTCGTTTTTTGTCGTAGTTGGGTTTTAGTTTTTTTACTTTTTATTTTTGTTGTACAACTTTTAACTCAAACTTCAGATTAAATTTATCTTACAAACAGATACACAGTCACATATACAGACATACATACAGTCATACAGACAGACAACAAAAATACGAGGCCCTTATTTATTTATTGATGTACTGATCTTAGTTATTAAAATATTGTAAAAACATAAACACCAGTCACTATATTTTAAAATAAACCAAAGCAAGAAATCACTTTCGTAGCCTAAAATCACCTTCGTGTATAAAATACCATGAAGGTTGTGGTGTACTACTACACAAATAAAGTGTGTGCGCTATGGCAACACTGACTAGTACGGCGCGGTGGGGGCTCAGTCGTAGTCGGGCCGCCACACGGGACGGACGTCAGTGCTTGCACTAGCTTACACAGTGAACATATACCAGTGTTTTATTTAATATACCACAATGGCGACGAGGATAAAAGTGAGTAATTAATAATTTTAATGATTATATACCCAATAAATTAAATAAAATAAAAGGGAGGTAGCTACAATCATTACACTTACAGAATGTACATACACAGTCTATTTG
>NW_021136736.1:0-1696 GCF_004193835.3 Ostrinia furnacalis | reverse complement strand
AAATCATGACAAGGAAATCTAAACCTTACACCTTTGAGTTTAAAGTTCATATTTAAAATGCCCAGTTTCGTCCGTCATCACATCTCTTGTCCGTTTCTAACACGCACATGATCAAATCATTCCTTCTTACTCGCTCGGTCGCTTCGCAGAGCTGCGCTCACGAACTTCGCTCGAATGAATGAATGAAATTCATGTGATTCGTGATTTCGTTGACTGTGAAATTATAGCAGTCTTTGTGAAGTAAAATAGCAGGTGTGATTAATGAAATTCATTTCATATGATTTTTCACCTGCTATTCATGAAATGTTCCATGCCTACTGCTGCGTTCACTTTGACCGCAGACTGCATACACTGTGGCACATACTTCAACTTCGTTGTATTTTCAAGGACGCGGAGACGATGCACCTGAAAGCCATCGCTATCAAGGAGGAGCTCCTCGGGCCCGAGGACTACGAGGTGGGGCTGAGCATCGGGCACCTGGCCTCGCTCTACAACTACCACATGAACATGCACGTCGCCGCCGAGACGCTCTACCTGCGATCCATCGCCATCAGTAAGTGCCGAGCCACTCTTCACTCGCTACTGGCTACGTTGATCATAGTACCAGAGTAAATACAAATGAGTAGGTCATCTTCATAGAAACGCCCGAGCGCGGTTTGTATGTGAGCGCTGATTAGCGGTAAGGTGCGCTGAATTTTGTCAGTGTGTGCGTGCGCGCCGCATACGTATTGGCGCGCTCACATACAAACCGCGCCGCTCGGTACGTTTTTATGAAGATGACCTACTCATTTGTATTTACTCTGATAGTACTCCCTCCCCCTGTAAAGCCTCTTCATATTGATGTTTTGTTCTAAGGGGGGGGGGGGGGCTAAAAGAATTAGAAGAGAATAGAAAACTTTTTATTTGAAAGAAAGGTATACAAGCAAGCAAGACATAGACACTTCTTCTTCCTCGTTCCCTCACTGATGAGGATCGCGACCACAGACAGTGTTCCTCCACAGACTGCGGTCATAAGCTGTGTGGACCGCACGATACAAGCTCCCGCCCACCGTCTTCCTCACCGCGTCCGACCATCTCGTCGGTGCCCTGCCCCGAGCGCGTCTGCCTTCCATTTTTCCCAAGATAATTTGTTTCTCCAGACAATGCCTTAGAGACCGCATAATGTGTCCAAAGAAACAGAGGGTACGCTTTAGGCATATAGTGGAGAGCCGCGTCGTGATGTTGAGCTCTAAGAGATGTCGATACAAACAGAGAGAAATACAAGTGGACAATTAATTGCTTGTGCCCCCTCTGACAAAAAAGGCACCCGCTCAAAACGGAGTCTGTATTCAAAAATAGTACAGAGCATGCATGTGACGCGTTTCCCCATGGCTAGCATTACCATGCATTAATAGGCGGTCGCACGTGGCCGCTTGCGCATCATCGCAAGTTTTAGCGTAGGGCCTGAGGCGATTATCGACTGCTGCACCACATTCCGCCACGGTCCGCGGGGCGACAGATAACGTGCGCCTTTATACAGCAGGCTCAGATCGTTCCGTTCGGAGTAACATTGTACTGTGGATGTAAGTAGTAGGGAATTGGGTTCTCTGGCTCACGGTCGTTCAACATAATCGGAGTTTTAGTTTTCAGTCTAAGTGAATCGTTCAACTATAGAGCGCTCTCGAGAGGCGCTTTACAGCGCCTCTTAAGCGCGCAA
>NW_021136735.1:0-685 GCF_004193835.3 Ostrinia furnacalis | reverse complement strand
TGCAGATAGAATAGAATTATTAAGGACAAACGAAAACCAAACTATATTAATTCTTTATTATAATTATTATTTAATAGGAATTTAGAATAATTATTATTCTAAATTAATTAAACATTATTAATTCATAGTAGCTTAAAATTATGTCATTGTACTTGGTATAAAAGTAGAAAAGTTAGGTTAGTAAGATTACAAGTAGGAAGATTTTCATTCCAGTAAAGTACATACACTTACTTTACTCCTACATAACATAATACCGTTTTTAAAAGCCAATTATTTTTAATATAAAAATATAACTTCGAAAAAAAAAACTGCATTCACGCTTTTTAGTAGATTAAGTCTCAACATGTATATTTTCCCATGTTGTGTAAATATTTTTCCTACCAGTTATTCTTTATTAGCTGATCCAAATAACTTTACAAACTAAACTAATCTATATACAGGGTGTCCCGTAATGTAACGTCAAGCCGGAACTGGGTGTTGAGGCAAGTTATGCTGGTTATCAGAAAAATATAAAAAAAAATCTATATGGCATATTTTCAAAATAATGGGCATTTAAAAAAAAAACAAAAATTTCTACTCCAGGTGACGGTCTTTTTACTCGTGTTGCCACAAATCTTCACTTTTTCCAAATTTTTTTTTTGTTATGTAACTCTGAATAATGATTCTCTAAATTGTTATCAAAATT
>NW_021136734.1:0-7739 GCF_004193835.3 Ostrinia furnacalis | reverse complement strand
TTTGCCAAATGAAAATTTGCGAAACGTTGTTTGCGATGTGATAATTTGGGAAACGTTTTTTGGCCAAACATTAGTAATCCATAAGGCAAACATCTGTGCACAACAACTACTGTGACTCATTTTTGTACTACCACGTTGTATAGTTTAGTTATTTCCAAATTGTAAACGGCTATTAAAACAGCCCTATCGAAATACAGTCCACTCTTTTATTTAAGTTCCCAGTAGGACCCTTTTCATGCGATTAAATAATGATATTAAAATGTATTATGTAGAATCGCTTTGCCATTGACAGATACATCTGATGACAGAGCTAACATTATTTCTACTTTTGACCACCATGAGCGCTGCGATAGATTATGTCCCCCCCACCTAGTACTTCGCACCCAGCGAATAGTTTTAAGAAAAGATTATGCACCACGGACAATAAATTAAATTATGGGGGCCTATCTTATGAGCAATTAGCAACTACCTGAATTAAAGACACCTAAAAGCCTTAAAGTACCTACTCTAAATACATTGAATTCTTTTAAATTAAATTATAAAAAGTATCTTTTAAACTTGCAAAAGCATACATAATAATGTGGAATTTATTTATAAAATAGTACCTACCTTTCAATTAAAAACTCAATGGATTCTCCATCATGTCATAATTTTAAAAGAAATATTCGAAGGAACTACATAATTTCTTTACTTAAGTTATTTTGTTCATGGCTGTACCTACTCTTTGTTACATAATATTTGTCTAACTAAGCTACTATTTAATAATCAAAATTTCGCATAAGCTGTTTAATTAAATTACCTGTCAAAGCTGTATTAATTTTTAAAATAACTTAATTGTAAACCGATTGTTCTTGGGCGGGCTGCGCCCTTTTGCTCAACTGGCATCCGCAGAATACCAGTGGTCGTGACGCGCTCTCAGCCGTCACGGCTTATACTGAGCAGATGCCATTTTGGTGCATGTACTTTACTGTTTGGTTTTGTTATATCTATTTGTTATTTTATTTTGTACTAGCATCGAATAAATACTTTTTCTTTCTTTCTTTCTTTCTAAAGCTTAACTTTAGATTGCATCTATACTCCCTCTTCAGGTGAGGTTGTGATCACGCACGAGTCAATCAACTTGATGTAAAAATATCTACTAGCGATTATTTATAAAACGCTGTCGCTCATGCCTCGACACCCCACGATCCGAGTTCATTATCATTTCATGGCATGTGTCGCCATGAATATTTCTCTTTGATTAATTTTCGCGAAGCCTCAAGTAATATGCAGGGGATTCCGAATATGGCTCAATTAGCCCCGCTTTGTAGGTGACGGTTGTCCTGAAAGCTTTGTTACTACAATTAGGAGCTTTTAATAAAACAAAGGATGGTATTCGAAAGAAATAACAAAGTTGTTGCGACTTTACTCGTAGTATGGGTTTCGGCGTGCTTTTGAACAATATAATAAAGAACTTATTTTCATTGACGAAGGTATTCCTTTTTGCAGTCAATTATTTTTAAAAGATCATAGAGGCGAATTATTCTACTAATAAAAACTACTGAAAGTTTGTGAAAATACATAGACGGATAGATGGATTTTAATATATTTTTTATCAAGATACTTTTTATAAACTTTGATACTTTTTATCCCGGTTTTTGGAAGGGTGACAAGACTTTTTGTGATAGAAAGGTAGCCCGGGTGAAGCCGCGTGCAAAAGCTAGCAGTCTATATTTTTCCTATATCCCAAATTCGAGGTATTCCACCACTGAGCACCCGTTCAAATAGCACCTTCACGAATAGCACCTAGCCTATTTCACTTAGAGCACCTGTCTATATTTTGTACAGGTGGTCTAAGAGGAAATAGATTTATTTTTACGACATCCACTTAGAGCACCCATAACATAGCACCCTAGTGCTATTTGGGCGGGTTCTCAAAGTGGAATACGCCCCAAATTCATGTTATACTACGCCTTTTGTCCGAAAAACCTACACAAGGGATAAGTTTCCATCGCATCTTCAATCACAGCACCAGATTCCAGCCCGACACCCCCATCGATCATAGGTCCCTGATTTGGGGAAGATTTGCCACTGTCCTTCCTATAGATATAATATGTATGCTTTTGCCAATATGTCTTGCTATGAGAATTTTGGTAACTAGCGCACCCCGCTTCTAAGTCTGTTTTAAACCCCATTTTTTTCTCTCAGAGTTTGTGATTTCCAAAAATACAGTTTTCGACTATTATACAGAGATTATTAATTATAATTAAAAAAATATGTAATTGTTATTTTTATCCTCTGATATTTTCGAAGAAATCTTTAATGAGACAAGTTACAAATTATTTTAAGTTTAATCAATAGCTCTGATGTCATCTAAAGCGAAAAATTATGTTATATTAATTAAGTAACTATAAAAATTACGGTTAACTGTAATTTTAGTTAAAATGGAAGCCAGCTCGTGAGTAGTTAAATACTGAAGATCTTTTAAGTATTTAAGCTGAGAGCTGAATAACTGAAACTGTTAAACTTCCAAGAGTGGATTTAGAGTAACAAAATTACATTTGTATTATTTGGATTGGGACAGTCATGTAAACAAAACACACATTGTCTTCATTACCACTCTCGTAGTCCGACCAAACAAACGTAAACAATCCGCGGGTTTTTGCAAACACCAATCCGTTTTAATTTAGCGGTAAGTAACTAACCATTAGTTAGGTGCTCCTTAACCGGTTTAAACCGGCTCTTAACCAGTTTAAACCGGGCCTTAACCGGTTTAGAGCGGACATTAATTGTGAATTAGAGAGTGGTTCGAAATTACAGCTATTCGTTACGACTTGCAACTGTTTCGGAGATTGGTTGCAGCGGGGGGTTTTGTTGGACATCGTTGTTATCTAATTGCTTGCAACGCGAGCTATGCTTCTGGATTAGTGCGCTTCAAAAGTGGACTTCTACTTGTAGCTAGGTCATAGAAGCTGTGGTCTTACATAAGATTCAGACTACACACAGATGTTTGTAAATGTGTGCCATAGTTTTTAAATATGTTAAAATTAGGTATCTACTTAAAGCGCATTGCATTCACGTATTAGGTACACAGATGAGACGCGATGGCCATTTAGAATAATGATGTTTCTGCAGAGATCAGCATATTCAGCACTGTCGAAGTAAAGGCCACAACAGTATAACAAAACTTGACTAGAGAGTTTTGGTAGATTATGAGTAATAAAAAAAGGTGTGCTCGCAAAGATAAAATTGGTCTTTATTTAATTTTTTTTAGACATTTATAAAACATTTTAAACTTTCGCGTTCAATTTCAATTAAAATAGAGTCTACTTGTGATCATGGCTGTAGCGACACAGCTGAAACGTCAAGCCGTGAGTCAAACCATAATCTGTAACTCAAATAATAATGTCACGTTGAGACTCGTGTTTCTCTATTTCAATTCTAATGATTTGATATGGACTAAGGTTGTACTGTTGTACTCCAAAGATAAGAATAAGATGGTGACTTGACTTCCTCAACATCTTTTTCAAGTAATTCTCTTCCACCACCAGCGCAATTTCTTCATTAATAAAGAGAACCATCGCAAACATCCAGACGATTCCGAGCTCCTCCAGACTGCGGTGCTCGTCCAGTCTAAAACAAGAGGCAGGTGTGTTCTTGACAGGATCGTTTCAATTAGCACCTCACACGACCGTATTCTGGCGAGACTATTCATAATTAATTTAATTTCTTCCAATTATCAGGTTATCCAACTGTCAGTATATAATACTACCTTCATTCAATTCAAATAATTCAAAAAATCGATGGTCTGCGCCTAGGCTTAACTAATAAGGGTTCCTTGTCAGGACTACGGAACCCTAAAAATTGGTAAGTGCTAAGTCTAACACAATCATCATCTTACTAAATTTCAGCATCAATTTGTGATAACCAGATTGATAACTGTTGCAAAATGGCACTTAATTCAACTACATACTACTACCAACCACATTGCTTATCTCGATGTTCATTCCATTAAATAAAACTACCACATAATCCAAAACAAAATCTTTATTTGGCTCTCTAAAACAAATTGCCCACATTTTTATCTAAGCCAGTTTGTTCTAGCTTTAGTTTTGTAGTCCCAGAATACGTACGCGACGTATGAGTCGGCTCTAATTGAGTTTTATTATGTGGACCGAGATTCAGGCGATCCATGTGAAATGTACAAGCAGTTGTAATTTAGTTTGGATTGTTTTGTTGGGAATTGTTTAGGTACTCGTATTACTAGTATTGTTATCTGTAATTTGTTCATTCTACTATTAGTCACCTACAAATTGAATTGACGACCTCATTACGTCCCTCGCATGACTAACTATCCTATCTCAGTCTTTTGGCGATTTGATAACTCAAGTCCTAACGGACTACAATTTTTTTCCTGCTTCCATTGTCTACGATTTTATGTATGTACCTATTTTTCCTCCCACGAGGTCCGTAAAGTATAAACAGAAACTAAATTTGAAATTACCTAAATGAAAACCCGTGGTTTTAAGAAAGTGGCAAAACTGAGATAAGAGAATTAGATGTGCATGTGGATTGAGTGATCCTTGCTTCAATCTTAACAAAAATCGAGGAAGTTTTACTTAAAATATGTTAAAACATTGTGATGAAGTTTAAAAATTTGTTAAACCTTAGATAAAAATGTTATGGCCAATAAATAGGAGCACTCATACCGCACGCTTTAAGAAAACGTCAAAATGTTTATTTCAGAAAATTAAGCCTTTCCACTTCTTTTTATAGTATTGAAAAATTGTTAAGAATATGTTAAAACTATTAACAAATTCCGAAATCCCTTGCACGTCCCGTTCCAAAGTTATGACGATTATTTAGGATCACTCACATCGCACACGGGCCGTATGAGTGCTCTTCAAAATCATGACTATTTATTAATAAATACGTTTTATTTCTGTTGGAAAGCGTGTGCAAACTGACGAGCGAATTTGTTAAAGAATAAGTGTGACAAAACTTAAAAGCTGAAGGAAGAAATTAACCTTTATTCTTTCCTCCAATATGCCGTGTGAGTGATCCTTACTTTTACCTCTATCTGCTCATATTATGTAGTTCGTAGGCAGACTGAGATAGTATCTAAAATTGTTAATCGTTTTTAACAATAAATTGGCATATATTTTGCTTTTATTAAGGCCATAATTTAAGAAATATCAGGCTTAGATGATTCCTAAAGGAAAATGTTGATTAGGGTACATATGATTTTTTATTTTGTGAGACTGTTTCGATTCATCAGAAGTTTTCCTAAGGACGTTATACACTCAGCGGCACGGAATTTGGCCCAGGCCTAAACACCCAGTTATGAGGCCAAATAGGTGTTGTATATCTAATTTTCGTGTGACATGTTAACAGAACATTTGTTTTTGTTAATTTAAAAGGCTAGATTAATAAAAAAATGCGTCTGTTAAACTTTTTTTACTGTAGAAACGCATTTCGTTCGACCAGCTCGAGGACCAGAACTTCTCCGATACCTTCGCGAAGTGCGACTGACGTTTTCTAGAGAACATGCAAATTGGACGTTAGACTAATGGAGTTAAACTCTTTATGAAAACTGTCTGTTTGCAAAGTAATTGCAAAGTAAAGGAATGAGCGTTTTTTCATGTCAACCTCTCTATGAAATCGTCATTTGACTGGTATCGACGTCCAGCAAGAGCTCAGAAATGTTCGTAGGATAGCTGTTAGCGTGTGGATGGTGGACAGTTTGCCTAAGATATAAGCAATAGAATTTGACTCCAAAAAGGCCTGCCACAGGCTCAAAACTGACGACAGGCCACCGACTAGCACGTTTTCAATTAGCTCATACACATCCTTAGGAAAACTTCTGAACGGTTCAGAAACAGTCTCACAAAATAAAAAATCATATGTACCCTAATCAACATTTTCCTTTAGGAATCCTCTAAGCCTGATATTTCTTAAATTATGGCCTTTATAAAAGCAAAATATATGCCAAGCTATTGTTAAAAACGATTAACAATTTTAGATACTAACTCAGTCTGCCTACGAACTACATATGAGCAGATAGAGGTAAAAGTAAGGATCACTCACACGGCATATTGGAGGAAAGAATAAAGGTTAATTTCTTCCTTCAGCTTTTAAGTTTTGTCACACTTATTTTTTAACAAATTCGCTCGTCAGTTTGCACACAATAAACATTTTGACGTTTTCTTAAAGCGTGCGGTATGAGTGCTCCTATTTATTGGCCATAGCATTTTTATCTTAGGTTTAACAAATTTTAAGTAAAACTTCCTAGATTTTTGTTAAGATTGAAGCAAGGATCACTCAATCCACATGCACATGAGAATTAGTCATGTAAGGGACGATAAAGGTAGTAGGAAAGCGCTAGATGGCGGGCAATATGGAAGTCATTGGGGGCATGTTCAGCAGTGGACGTTTTGTGGCTGATAAGAACATTCTATACATGTGCTTGTCACTTTTCTCCTCTTATACGACTGGAACGATTTGGTCGATATGTCAATGTGTTCCTAGGTGGTTTGAAAATACAATTGGATCCGGTAGGTGGCGCCGCTGTCGATATTGCTGTAGATATGGGGTTATTAGCCCATATCTAAGTTCACCAGGCCAGCTTGTATATTTACTCGTATATGTATAGACTATCAAAATAATCTCAATAATAGTCAAGACATATACATAAATTATATACACCTTACACCCACACTCAAACCCGCTCCCCTTACTAACACACGGTCTCTTAATTGAATCCACCGGTCCCTCTGGCCAAATATTTACATACACGACAATATCAGTTATTTATAATACGCACTATGCTAGCATTGGAATTGATACGACAAGCGAGGCGTTACCCCATTTGGCAGGCAGTGGTGTCCAAACTTTCGTGTGGGGCGCAAAGTGGGTGAAAGGACATGTGCAGGAATTGCATTAGGTCAAACTGAAGCCACAATAGCCGAATGCTGAAAGGGTCAGTCTAGCCGACTCGTGATCCGAGGAACACGGGTTTGATCCCCGCCGCCGCTCGACTATGTATTACGGTGAGCCCACAAGCATATTTTAGCTTCCACGAGGGGTTAATAATTTGCTAATATCCTTTGTAGAAAACTAGGACTGAAGGAGTCAATTTAAAGAAGTTGTAACTATAATATTTTGTTTGATGTATGTTGTATACATTATTTTACGTACAGTCGACAATAAAAAAAATTCAGGATTTAGAAACTAGAAAAACAAATCAAGTATCAAGTTTGTGATAAACCCTATTTTGCTTATTACCAACTGGATGGATTGTGAGGCTACCAAACCAGGTGTAGACGACCACGACCATTCTGCCAAGAGTGTAGCGACGAAGAAGATGAGTATACATACACGGGGAAAAAAGTAGCTATATCTGCTAGTGGGGACAGGGCTTTGGAAATATCTAAATATAACAAACTTTGAGAACCACTGCCATAAGCAAACTTTGCGGCAGCTTGTGCAAATACGACACGCAGACGCGAACGAAGATGGCATTATCTCGTGGATTAACAAAATAATACAACATATAACTATGTTTCGGAATATCTGTCTGTATGCAAATCGAGTGGAGTGCTTAGAAATTTCGTTTTACTTCACGTTTGTATGAGTTGGGAATGTTCATAGATGCAATTTGATCGTGTTGTGAAGAAACTTTATACGATGACAGCTTTTGGTCATCTAGTTTATTGTTTTACGGGACTATTCCCACCTCTCGTTCCCACCACTGCAACTCC
>NW_021136733.1:0-1218 GCF_004193835.3 Ostrinia furnacalis | reverse complement strand
TAATAATAAGAGACAGTTGTAACTAAGTACTTATTACACACTAGCTTTTGCCCGCGGCTTCACCCGCGTGAAATTTAGCTTGTTACAGATCCCTCTGAACACGTGGTCCGACTGCTTTGTCCGACTAATCGGACCACGTGAACTTTTTTTTCCTGTTGGTTCGATTAAGGAGTCGGGTACCGGACTGGCCGACTCGTAATCCGGGGAACGCGGGTTCGGTCCCCGCCGCCGCTCGACTATTGCGGTGAGCTCACTCGTGATACAAAGTCAAAGTCAAAATTTCTTTATTTGTTTAGACTAATAAATAGTTCTTACAAATCGTCATTTTTCCCTTAACAAGCATATTTAAGCTTAAGTTTTGATTTTTTCATGTTTTTCCCGCTAACTCCCGTTCCCGTGGGAATTTTGTAATATCCTGTTGTAACCAAGCTTTGAGTTTACTAAGGTACCTGCATGCCAAATTTCAAGCGTCTAACTTAAGCGGTTTAGATTTTTCATACAAATGTTTTTTCCCGCTAACTCCCGTTCCCGTGGGAATTTTGCAATATTAAGCAGTTTAGATTTTTCATACAAAAGGATTTTCCCACTAATTCCCGTGCCCGTGGGAATTCCTAAGTATCCTATAACTGCCCAGGACTACGAAGAATAATTACAGACAGACAAAAATTTTACTGATTGCACTTTTGGCATCAGTATCGATCACTAATCACCCCCTGATAGTTATTTTGAAAATATATTTCATGTACAGAATTGACCTCTCTACAGATTTATTATAAGTAGGTAATACCTACTTATAATAAACTAGCTTTCCGCCCGCGGCTTCGCCCGCGTGGAATTTTGTCTGTCACAGAAAAACTTTATCGCGCGCGTCCCTGTTTCAAAAACCGGGATAAAAACTATCCTATGTTCTTTCTCGGGACTCAAACTATCTCTATGCCAAATTTCATCAAAATCGGTTGCGAGGTTTAAGCGGGAAAGCGTAACAGACAGACAGACAGACAGACAGACAGACAGAGTTACTTTCGCATTTATAATATTAGTTGGGATGGGATGGGATCTGTAGAGAGGTCAAGATGCAGATATCTATACCTACTAGGTATAGATATCTGCATCTTTGTTAATAAAACAGGAATTACTTAATACTAAATCGCAACCATCACGTAAAACTTATTTAAATTATACTCGTAGTATTTATTTATTTATTTATTTAAGGCTCAT
>NW_021136731.1:0-696 GCF_004193835.3 Ostrinia furnacalis | reverse complement strand
TTCCGGAAGGTCGGGAGAAGCCACGCCTCTTTGAACCGTGTTTACTTTGGCAGTTATATTCTATGTTTATTCGATTCTAAAATATATTCCCAAAAATTTAGAAAGTTGTTTTAATTTGTATCACTTGGATATGATTTGTATTAGAAAGTGCTGTGAGTGTGACGCTTGAACGGAAGGAAGTCAACCTAACCTAACCAACTGCGTATTTCCAAACTGCGTATTTCTATACTGTGTAGCCGCGAGAGCTCTTTGGCGCGCTGTCTTCGGCAAAGTATTGCGCGCGCAGATTTTGACAGCGCGAAATACCTACTTTAGCAGAAATACCAAGCCTTAAAACCAAAGTCAATAGATTTAGAGCTTTTAACATCCCGAAAGTTCCGAAATATTACAAATGGCCGCAAATGACATTGGGAACTTTTTGCCCCACTTTTCGAAAAGTAGCGGACACAAACGAAACCTATCACAGATGATACATACTAATATCCAATGAATTTCCGTGCATTTTTTTTTCTCTCTTATATGGGAATATTGAGAAAATGAAGTTTAATATTTTATTTTATTTTACATTTAGGTAACATTTTTGACGACCTCCGTGGCGGAGAGGCGCACACACCGGTTTTCAAGGTATCCCGGGCCAATCCTGAGGTCCCGGGATCGATTCCCGGCCGGGACAATATAGAAAACGATCTTTTCACA